>NC_139995.1:42226304-42269120 GCF_964263955.1 Coregonus lavaretus | reverse complement strand
GAGAGAGAGAGAGAGAGAGAGAGAGAGAGAGAGAGAGAGAGAGAGAGAGAGAGAGATCCTCTGTAGCTCAGCTGGTAGAGCACAGCGCTTGTAACGCTAAGGTAGTGGGTTCGATCCCCGGGACCACCCCATACACAAAAAAATGTATGCACGCATGACTGTAAGTCGCTTTGGATAAAAGCGTCTGCTAAATGGCATATTATTATTTATTATTAAGACAGAGAGTGAGTCAGTCTCTGGGTCTGTACAGAGCCTCATGTCTTTCCTTTGCTCTGTCTCCACTCTTTCAGTCATCCATCCATCCATTTTCTCACCCAGCTCTCTCTCTATATTTGTGTGTGCATGAAGCCAAAGGAATGCTGGGATATCTGTGTCCTCCTCCCCAAGGGTCAGATTAGGTATTTTGTAGCATGGTGTTGGGTTGACATATGTGTGTGTGTTTGTGTACGTGTGTGTGTGTGTTTGGCACGCACAGGTGTTGTATGAGAATTGGGTATTACCCCAGGGGTATCAAGCTGTTGTAGACTAACATCAGAAAATTAATCTATTATTTTCCAGTTTCCACTCTGTGTGTTTTTAATGTACCTTTGATGTCGGAGAAGCAACAAAACAAGACATTGATGTTTTTCGTATTTTTCCATGTATTTAGTTTGTTGAAGTGGAGGTGAATGTTGAATGGTCAGTGTCTTCAGCTGCTGTTTGATTGAGTGGGATGTTCTTTATCTCAGTCTGCAGCTCTGGTTAAGGGTCTGGGTTGGGATAGCCTCTGCCGAGTCCCCAACAACCGGATGTTCCAGTTTTCAAGGAAAATGGAAAAAGAGAGATAAGTTAACAACAGAGATACTTTTGAGGAGATGGAAACTCCTTTGGAATTGTATTAACACTGATTGTGTATGTTGCCTATGCAACATATATGCGGTTCATTCTGGGCAATTCTGGGACAAGGAGAGCTCTCCTTCAAGGAGTGAATGGGAGTCAATTGGGCGCTAGTTCAAAAACCCAATATTACAATTTTTTTCTGAGATGTGAGATAATTAACTTGTTCTTTGTAATATCAAAAAGCTTTGGAATCGTGACAATACGTACTTTCGAAGAAAATAGGCACGTTTCTCGATTCATACCCTGACTTTGAGATGCAGCATAACAATATGAACGCGATTGGTCGACAGTCTGGAGTGTTATACGTTCCTCCATTCATTGACCAATGGGATTCTTATCTCCTCCTTTCTCTAATATCTCTGTTAACCTCTACGGGATCGGTGTCCCGTATACGGGACGGTTGAGCTAACGTGCGCTAATGCGATTAGCATGACTGTTGTAAGTAACAGCAAACTTTCAAGGACATAGACATGTCTTATATGGGCAGAAAGCTTACATTCTTGTTAATCTAACTGCACTGTCCAATTTACAGTAGCTATTACAGTGAAAAAATACCATGCTATTGTTTTTTTTTTTTTTTTTTTTTTTTTTTTTCGGGGGGATGGATCAGCTTAATATTGCAGATAGATTGTATCTTCTATCAATGTAATTGTCTGCATCACTTCCAATCCCCCATGTTTTTTTTATTTTTTATATATATATATTCCCCTTTATTACTTTTCAACCCCACCATCCTTTCCCTACTTGGAGTAAATTAGTGAACAACAACGCCCAGGCCTCTACTTCCGGTCTATACTTACTATCTACACCTTATGGACAGAGTTAATTTTACAATAATTCTATATCTATATATATATATATATATATACACACATATATATATATATATACATATTTATTTATTTTTTTGCTCCTGAACTTCTTCTACTCTCAACCTCTCCGATCATTTTCATGATGTCCATCCGGTTTGCTTCTAAATGCCATATCTTTCTAACTGTGCTCTTTCCCAAAAGCTCCCAACATACAACCTATATACTTATTATGGACACAGTATGCTTACATTATTAGCTATCTTTGTTATTATTTGTTGTTATTTGTTATTACCATGCTATTGTTTGAGGAGAGTGCACAACAACAAAAAATGTATCAAGGCAACTGGTTTGATACATTCACCTCTGAAGGTAAATAATGTACTTCATTCAGTAATCTTGCTCTGATTTGTCATCCTAAGGGTCCCAGAGATAAAATGTAGCATAGTTTTGTTTGATAAAATCCATTTTTATATTCACATGTAGGAACTGGGTTCTACAGTTTGAACCCCTGCTGTCTCTGGCTCCACACCCACCCCGCCCGGCCATCTAGATGTGTGAAAGTTAGTGTATAAGCTAATGATCCATCATGTATGGCATTCCTGGGAGTGTGTAAACTTACATTTTGTATTACCATATAATTTTTGTATGTTCTCTATAGTTATGTACTTGAAAATGTATCAATTGACCAATTCGGCACATTTGGGCAGACTTGATACAAAATAGTCCAGAATAATGGGATTCAGAATAAACTGCAATATTATATTGTGGCCTTTCTCTTGCATTTCAAAGATGATGGAACAACAAAATAAATAGAAAACACATGTTTTTTTGTGTTATATTCTCCTACATTAATTTCACATTTCCAAAAACTTCAAAGTGTTTCCTTTCAAAGGAGGGAGAGGAGTAGTGCTGTGCCTGGGGCCTGGGGTGCTGATACTGGTACTGGTTTGGAGTAATGGGGGAGTGGATGACTAGAGGAGAGGTGGAACCTTTCTGTGTGATGTCTTCATCCCTCCTCTCAGGAGCTTGTCTCTGGGTAGCTCTCTCTGGGGAGTCAGGACCTCAGCTGCTGATGTAGGCCAGCCACACACACTGAAAACACATCTCTCTCTCTCTCTCTCTCTCTCTCCTGCTCTCTGTCTCTCTCT
This sequence comes from Coregonus lavaretus, assembly GCF_964263955.1. NCBI lineage: Eukaryota > Metazoa > Chordata > Actinopteri > Salmoniformes > Salmonidae > Coregonus > Coregonus lavaretus. The sequence continues at coordinate 42,266,281 of NC_139995.1, read as the reverse complement.
CTCTCTCATAGGTCAGAGACGTATCAGGACCCAACCAGGAGTCGTGACGGGAGAGGAACGCCAATCAGAGGAGAGAGATGTTGGTGCAGGGCGGGCCTTGGGCCCTGTTTGTCATGTCATTGCTCCTGCTGCTGTGGCAAGAAGTGCCTGCTATCGAGGTTCCTCTTGATCGTAAGTCCATCAATCAAATCGCAAACACATGAAATCAATCAAAACATTGTTTTATTATATTGTTTATCGTAAACCAGTGGTTTTCATGCAATTTAGATACCGGTGAACCACCCAATGGTTTTGGAATTGAAGGACAGTGAACAAAAAAGAAAGAAAACAAAGTTTCATGCCACATCTCTTTCTAATCTATTGGTGTTTACTGTGACAGATGGACTTTCAGGAAAATAAGCATGCTTAAGACATGCCACAAATGCGAGATGAAGTGATTTATATATACATGTACGGTGTATACTCTATGTAAAACACAACAGTTATCCTGTCTTTGCATCTGCAGATCCAGCTTCATATACAGTGATATCTCTAACAATAGAGCTGAGCTCACACGCACGCACGCACGCGCACACACACACACACACACACACACACACACACACTTACACACACACACACTCACACACTCACACATATTGATGTGTTACCCAGTGAATCTGTTCAATCCATCCATAAGATCTAAAGATATTTCTGCATGGTTTAACTATAGTCGAGTGTATATTCTACCAACTGAATTATGAAATCAATTTAGCAGTAACCGATATTCAAATCTACAGTTGAACTATAGAACTTAACATTAACATTTGATTAGCATAGAGAGTAGGTTGTTCCATAGTGCTGTGGAATCAAATGTGACAGTTTCTCACAAATGGCTGACTTCTCATAACCATTCACCTCTGATTGCCAGTCATTGATTTCAGCCAAAACATCAACACACACACACACACACACACCCTGATTTTGTATGTTTGCCCACTGACAAAGAAATGATCAGTATATCATTTTAATGGTAGGTTTATTTGAACAGTGAGAGACAGAATAACAACAACAAAATCCAGAAAAACGCATGTCAAAAATGTTATAAATTGATTTGCATTTTAATGAGGGAAATAAGTATTTGACCCCCTCTCAATCAGAAAGATTTCTGGCTCCCAGGTGTCTTTTATACGGGTAACGAGCTGAGATAAGGAGCACACTCTTAAAGGGAGTGCTCCTAATCTCAGTTTGTTACCTGTATAAAAGACACCTGTCCACAGAAGCAATCAATCAATCAGATTCCAAACTCTCCACCATGGCCAAGACCAAAGAGCTCTCCAAGGATGTCAGGGCCAAGATTGTAGACCTACACAAGGCTGGAATGGGCTACAAGACAATCGCCAAGCAGCTTGGTGAGAAGGTGAAAACAGTTGGTGTGATTATTCGCAAATGGAAGAAACACAAAAGAACTGTCAATCTCCCTCTGCCTGGGGCTCCATGCAAGATCTCACCTCATGGAGTTGCAATGATCATGAGAACGGTGAGGAATCAGCCCAGAACTACACGGGAGGATCTTGTCAATGATCTCAAGGCAGCTGGGACCATAGTCACCAATAAACAATTGGTAACACAATACGCCGTGAAGGACTGAAATCCTGCAGCGCCCGCAAGGTCCCCCTGCTCAAGAAAGCACATATACAGGCCCATCTGAAGTTTGCCTATGAACATCTGAATGATTCAGAGGAGAACTGGGGGAAAGTGTTGTGGTCAGATGAGACCAAAATGGAGCTCTTTGCCATCAACTCAACTCGCCGTGTTTGGAGGAGGAGGAATGCTGCCTATGACCCCAAGAACACCATCCCCAGGACAACTTCACCGCATCAAAGGGACGATGGACGGGGCCATGTACCGTCAAATCTTGGGTGAGAACCTCCTTCCCTCAGCCAGGGCATAGAAAATGGGTTGTGGATGGGTATTCCAGCATGATAATGACCCAAAACACACGGCCAAGGCAACAAAGGAGTGGCTCAAGAAGAAGCACATTAAGGTCCTGGAGTGGCCTAGCCAGTCTCCAGACCTTAATCCCATAGAAAATCTGTGGAGGGAGCTGAAGGTTTGAGTTGCCAAACGTCAGCCTCGAAACCTTAATGACTTGGAGAAGATCTGCAAAGAGGAGTGGGACAAAATCCCTCCTGAGATGTGTGCAAACCTGGTGGCCATCTACAAGAAATGTCTGACCTCTGTGATTGCCAACAAGGGTTTTGCCACCAGGTACTAAGTCATGTTTTGCAGAGGGGTCAAATACTTATTTCCCTCATTAAAATGCAAATCAATTTATAACATTTTTGACATGCGGTTTTCTGGATTTTTTTGTTGTTATTCTGTCTCTCACTGTTCAAATAAACCTACCATTAAAATGATAGACTGATCATGTCTTTGTCAGTGGGCAAACGTACAAAATCAGCAGGGGATCAAATACTTTTTTTCCCTCACTGTATGAAAGCTCCTGCCTCCAATCGGACTAACTCCAGTGGGAATATGAAACTAAGAGACGAAGGAAATTACAACTAGTCTTTTCTCTCTCCTTTCTCTCCTCACTGTCGTTTTTTTCATAAAGGAGAATAATATCTGGGAATGTCTCACAGTGGTGTTGTGAAAAAGGATTTGATAGGGATAAAGTGCCATGGACACCTGCTATGCGGCGGTCAAACACACCTGCACACTACTTATTCTCAACCTCACACACACATGCGTAATGGACACACATGCACACACACACACACACACGGCCATCAGCTGTCATCACCTCTGTAGTCTCCACCTCATCTACCCCCTACGGCACCCTCAATGTCTCTTGTGGTGGATATTTTAATCAATAATGAGGAGAGACAAGGTCAACCACCAATCAAGATATTAACTTTATTAAAATAACTTATCGATAAGGGAGCTGGTCACAATACCAACACCAAAGTGAATAGAGTGAGAGCCCAACGAACAGGAAATGCTGACGTCTTATATAGTGAACCTAAAAATGCTTAGTCATGGCTGGTTCCACCCCTCCCCGGCAGATCAGGAGCTACCTTGTTTTCTTCTTGTGGCTATGTGTATCGGGTCATAGCGTACAAACAAGTGATAATGTTAGTTCCGTTACTGCTCATATCTCCACACAGCTGTGCCCTTGGAAGATAGTAAAAGACAGGATGAACTGAAAAACTGTGGTCACTCTGAGGCTCTTTGTGTTATGCCGTGTGACCAGGTCACTCAGAAGCCAAGAGAAATTGAAACAATACAGGTCTATCTGTTCCTCAAGTTTATCTCTATCCCATGTCCTTGACTACACGCCCAGACCAGCTGTGGGGCGTGAACGTGGAAGAGATGAACCATCCTTTCTCAGAAGCACAGCATTGGCACTAAATATATGTCTCTACTATTGTAACGTATATTAATTGTTAACTATTAATATTAAACAAATCTGGTAAATACGTGATTTTTCTCCCACACTCTTTATACTCCACAGCCTTTCACCGCTGGCCTCAGAAAGCTCTATTGATTAGTGTCAGACCGAGGACACACACACGCACACGCACACACAAACATACATATACACACATCAGGGAGAGAGAGAGAGGGGGACAGAGAAAGAGAAGCCCCCCCCCCCCCCCACAGAGTAAAATACATAATACCCTCATAACCCTCCGACGTCTCATCGAGAAAAATACATAATACCCTCATAACCCTCTGACCTCTCAGAGAGAGAGAGAGAGAGAGAGAGAGAGAGAGAGAGAGCGCGAGAGAGAGAGAGAGAGGTGAAAGAGAATCATCCCTGTAGAGACCACAGGGAGGTTATCCCAAATCCTCTGGTGCTCCCAGTGCATTTAATGCTATACCTGAGAGGACTGAATGGTACCATGGGCTGTCTATAGGACTGAATGGTACCATGTGCAGTCTATAGAACTGAATGGTACCATGGGCTGTCTATAGGACTGAATGGTACCATGGGCTGTCTATTGGACTGAATGTATCTAATGTGAGGTGAGGAGAGATGGATTTATCTCTGTTCGCATACCTCCATCCCCCTTCCCTCCATTCCCCATCCTCCATCCCCCTTCCCTCCATCCCCCATCCCTCATCCCCCTTCCCTCCATCCCCCATCCCTCCATCCCCATCCCCCCATCCCCCATCCCTCCCTCCCCCATCCCTCCATCCCCCTTCCCTCCACCCCCATCCCCCATCCCTCCACCCTCCATCCCCCATCCCTCCACCCTCCATCCCCCTTCCCTCCCTCCCCCATCCCTCCATCCCTCCATCCCCTATCCCTCCATCCTACATCCCCCAGCTTCCAGTGGTGACCTCTATTGATGAGGGTTGTCATGTCCTTGTTAGCCTCTTATGTTCTTTCTGTCCCCCTTCCCTTTCCCCTCCTGCATGGCCATGGCTATATGGCATAATGAATATCATTCTGAGTAAATAAAATAACTGGGGGGTTGGGTATTCCACCTGTCTATAGGCAGCTGTCCCCCTATAGCCTTGGACACGCACGCACACACACACGCGTGCACGCACATGCACACACACACTGTAGTGTACCTGGCGCCGACGAAGATGGCGGCCTCGCGACTAGCTCTTAGGAAAGTTTGTGGTAACTCACCAGCGTTGCGACCAGGAATACGACTTTCCCGAAGCAGATCCTTTGTTTGCTCTCCCCAGGGCAATTGAACTGATTCCAGCGGCTGACCCAAAACATCGCCGGCAGAGGAGAGGCACTCGGAGCGGCCTGCTGGTTCGACTTAAGAGGCCCGCACACCACCCACCGCTTCCAAGGATATTACTCGCTAATGTTCAGTCTTTGGATAACAAAGTCGACGAGCTCAGGGCAAGGATTTCTTTCCAGAGAGACATCAGGGCCTGTAACATACTTTGTTTCATGGAAACATGGCTCTCTCTGGATATTCTGTCGAAATCGGTCCAGGCAGATGGGTTCTCAGTTCATCGCGCAGACAGAAATAAATATCTCTCTGGGAAGCAGAAGGGCAGAGGTGTGTGTTTCATGATTAACGACTCATGGTGTAATTGTAGTAACATACAGGAACTCAAGTCCTTTTGTTCACCCGACCTAGAATACCTAACAATCAAATGCAGACCGTATTATCTCCCAAGATAATTTTATTCGGTTATAGTCACGGCCGTGTATATCCCCCCTCAAGCTGATACCACGACGGCCCTCAAAGAACTTCACTGGACTTTATGCAAACTGGAAACCACATATCCTGAGGCTGCATTTATTGGTCCTCTGTATCTCAATTGGTAGAACATGGCGCTTGTAACGCCAGGGTAGTGGGTTCGATACCCGGACCACCCATACGTAAAAATTTATGCACGCATGACTGTAAGTCACTTTGGATAAAAGCGTCTGCTAAATGGCATATTATTTATTATTATTATTGTAGCCGGGGATTTTATCTAAGCAAATTTGGGGACTAGGCTGCCCAAGTTCAATCAACATATCGACTGTTGTACTCGGGCTGCTAAAATAATCGACCATTGCTATTCGAACTTCCGGGATGGTTATAAGGCCCTCCCCCGCCCTCCTTTCGTCAAATTTGACCACGACTCCATTTTGCTCCTCCCTTCCTATAGGCAGAAACTCAAACAGGAAGTACCTGTGCTAAGGACTATTCAACGCTGGTCTGACCAATCAGAATCCACGCTTCAATATTGTTTTGATCACTCGTAATGGGATATGTTCCAGGTAGCTTGCAAAAATAATTTAGACTAATACACTGAAACGGTGACTGAGTTTATCAGGATGTGTATAGGAGATGTTGTGCCCACTGTGACTATTAAAACCTACCCTAACCAGAAACCGTGGATAGATGGCAGTATTCGCGCAAAACTGAAAGCGCGAACCACTGCATTTAACCATGGCAAGGTGACTGTGAATATGGCAGAATACAAACAGTGTAGCTACTCACTCCGCAAGGCAATTAAACAGGCAAAACATCAGTATAAAGACAAAGTGGAGTCGCAATTCAACGGCTCAGACACGAGACGTATGTGGCAGGGTCTACAGACAATCACGGACTACAAAAGGAAAACCAGCCACGTCGCCGACACCAACGTCTTGCTTCCGGACAAGATAAACACCTTCTTCGCCCGCTTTGAGGATAGCACAGTGCCACCGACGCGGCCCACTACCAAGGAGTGTGGGCTCTCCTTCTTCGTGGCCGACGTGAGTAAGACGTTTAAGCATGTTAACCCCCGCAAGGCTGCCGGCCCAGACGGCATCCCCAGCCGCGTCCTTAGAGCATGCGCAGACCAGCTAGCTGGTGTGTTTACGGACATATTCAATCTCTCCCTATCCCAGTCTGCTGTCCCCACATGCTTAAAGATGGCCACCATTGTTCCTGTACCCAAGAAAGCAAAGGTAACTGAACTAAATGACTATCGCCCCGTAGCACTCACCTCTGTCATCATGAAGTGCTTTGAGAGACTAGTCAAGGATCATATCACCTCTACCTTACCTGTCACCCTAGACCCACTTCAATTTGCTTACCGCCCCAATAGATCCACAGTCGATGCAATCGCCATCACACTGCACACTGCCCTATCCCATCTGGACAAGAGGAATACCTATGTAAGAATGCTGTTCATTGACTATAGCTCAGCATTCAACACCATACTACCCTCCAATTTCATCATTAAGCTTGAGGCCCTGGGTCTGAACCCCGCCCTGTGCAACTGGGTCCTGGACTTCCTCACCCTCACAAACTTTTATAAATGCACAATTGAGAGCATCCTGTCAGGCTGTATTACCACCTGGTACGGCAACTGCACACCCGCAACCGCAGGGCTCTCCAGAGGGTGGTGCGGTCTGCCGAACGCATTACCGGGGGCAAACTACCTGCCCTCCAGGACACCTACAGCACCCGATGTCACAGGAAGATCAGAAAGATCATCAAGGACATCAACCACCTGAGCCACTGCCTGTTCACCCCGCTATCATCCAGAAGGCGAGGTCAGTTCAGGTGCATCAAAGCTGGTACTGAGAGACTGAAAAACAGCTTCTATCTCAAGGCCATCAGACTGTTAAATAGCCATCACTAGCACATTAGAGGCTGCTGCTGCCTATTGAAATCACTGGCCACTTTAAGAAATTGAACACTAGTCACTTTAATAATGTTTACATATCTTGCATTACTCATCTCATATGTATATACTATATTCTATAATATTCTACTGTATCTTAGTCCATGCCGCTCTGTCATTGCTCGTCCATATATGTATATATTCTTAATTCCATTCCTTACTTAGATTTGTGTGTATTCGGTATATGTTGTGAAATTGTTAGATATTACTTGTTAGATATTACTGCACTGTCGGAGCTAGAAGCACAAGCATTTTGCTGCACCCGCAATAACATCTGCTAAACATGTGTATGTGACAAATAAAATGTGATTTGATTTGATATAAAGACAGAAAGTCATGAGAGGAATGACTCCTGTCAATCAGACACACAGCAATGGACCACTATGTCAACTACAGTATGTCAGTCATGGCCATTTACAGGGTAGTTAAAGAGTGCCATGAAGACAATATGGAAATATATTAGAAATGTAAATGTACTGTTTTGTGATAGATTGTTCATGCAGTGGAATATAAATATATGTGTATTTTATGTTCATCTGTACTATTCTCTCCTAAACAAATGCTTTCACAGATTGTCCCAATTGCCTGGAGCCTCATGAGCTTGTTGATGTTACGCAACTTACCATGCTGATTCTAGCAGACTTTGAAAATCATATCATCTCTCTTTCCCTCTCTCCGCTGCTCCCTCCTTTAAAATCAACCTTTTCCCGATGTGGAATCATCAACAGGTAAGTTTACATCTCATTGTTTCAGCTTATTTCAGGATATATTCACTGTCATTGTACTTAATAAACGTATTATGCTACTCTAAAATAAATGTACTCTAGATACAAAACATGGATAAAACAGTAGAAGAACTTTGTTTTGTAGAATAACATTGTTACTACATAAATGTATTGACTTCTATGACATGCCTGCTCCATAACAATAGAACTGTAACTACAGTATGTGACTTTAACATTGTTTAATGCTGTAGACAATGCTCTAGCTATAGGCCTGTGTTGCAATGGACACCCTAATATCACTAACAACACCTGCAACATCTCTCTCTCTCTCTGTCTCTGCCCTTCTCTCTCACTCACTCTCTTTGGGACAAACAGCAAAGATCCAGCAGGACTGTAAGTATTCTTTATTAACACAGTAATATTTTGTACTGTGTCTACTGTGTCTGTTTTCTGTTGTGTCTATTGTCTTCACTCTTTAAAAAATGGTTATTCAAAGGGTTCTCCTATGGGGACAGCCGAAGAACCCTTTTAGGTTCTAGATAACACCTTTTTTTTCTAAGAGTGTATTGTGTCTGCTGTAATACTCAATAATGCTTCTACGTTGTCTATATGGGTGATGAAAATACAAAATATGAACCCACATTTACAGCAGTAAATGATGTAATGGTCTACTTGCAGTAGTACTAGGAGCTAGGGCTGTTACGGTGACCGTATTACCACCACATCGGCGGTCACGAGTCATGATGTCAGTCACATTCCACGTAACCGTTTAGTCACGGTAATTAGGCTTCTCCAAGTTCTGATGCTGCTGATGGTCATGAGTAGCCTACCAAATGTGCTAACTGCCTGGTACCCTGCACTCTATTGTCCCTCTAATCACTCTGACATCAATGCAAATGTTATTGAAAATCTAATTAAGCACTTAATGAGAGCCCATGAGCTGATGTTGCGCAACATTTCTATAGGCTATGCAATTGCATGAGAAAACAGAGTGATGGCCTCTATCAAAAAGAGGAGGATCCCATCAGCTTTTTATAGGCTAGGCCTACTATATTTATTTCTCAACTTTCCTAAAATTAAGCACATTGATTCTCTTTAAAACAGGAGTATAGCTTACCTGGCTGGCATGAAAATGAACCACGGAAAAGCGTCCTCCATTCGCTATTTAAGTGCATAGATTACATGTATTTTTATCAGCTGCGCCTGTTTCGAGACAGGTGCATGATAATGGTCAATTCTAAATCAAAACAAATTTCACACATATATTATTTAGCATATGTAAAGACAAGATTAAATCAAGAATATTGTGATGGGTGACAATATTAGCCTATCACTTGTGAATTATATATTATCACTTGTGAATGATGCCCAGCTTAAGGCAAACAGCGCATGCTTTTTTGTGTGCTAATTTTTCAAATCATAGTCACACACCCAATGTAGCCTAGCCTATAGGCCTATATGTTTTGATCACAACTAAAGTGGCCAAATAAAATTAAGCACATTAATCCGCTTTACAACGGGTGTAGAGCCTAACTGGCATACATACGCAGCGAGTGAGTTTCAAGTTTGGGGAAGATAATTTTCACCATTAAAATGCACCTTTATAATAAAAGCATTAAATGCATAATCACATTTGTGGTCACTTTTGAGAATGGGGTTATCCTGCAGTGGAACATACACGCTTATAGCCTAATGCCGTGTGCACATTGCTGCGCTTATAATGGGAAGAAATTGCCTTATACCCTCCCAACATTTTAAGCTAAACGTTCTCATCTGTTGCGTCAGCCTCATTTCTTAAAACAGGTTTTTTGATGCTAGTGGTTGTATTAATTTGGGATCTATCGCATCCCACAACTGTCCCAGACTATGTTTGGAATATTTATTTCTCGCACAGAATAGGTCAACTTTTGTACTATGGGGGATAGTAGATTAACATAGGCTATTGCTTTTGCTGTTCATTAGGCTTGCTCATATTGATGGCTGACGAAAAGTAAATGTGGATAGTTCTTCCAACATGCTCCTCGGAATTGGATAAGGACACGCACAGTTGCGTCCCAGATGTGTCGGTCTTCACTTGTAGCCTGTGAGAAAGACCCGATCATGTGACTGAGAGTCATGTGAGTGAGAGGTGCTCCGGCGCACAGCTAAGAAGGGAATTCTAATGATTATATTCAGCCCAAGGGCACAACGGCCACTGGCCGCAAAAGGCATTGATTTTTTTAGGGGGCATTACGGCCACACAAAGGGGATGCAGCCGGGAAATTCGAGAATGAGAGACTGATGAAGTGTGTACAGCCTGCGCAAAAAACAAAGCAGAGCTCATGTCTTTCATGCAACTTTTTTCAAATCATCATTAGTCGCATCATGCAGCCTTATAATGTATTAAAAATCAAAACATATAGCCCAACATTTGTATCACAACTAAAGTTACGTAAATAACTCTAAATTAAGCATATAGGAGTACCTGTTTATTTGTTAACTGCTCAACACAGAATAGCCGCATGTGCGCACTCCCTCAATTCGTTTGGAGAAAATATCCTTTCTAGTTTATTCAGCTATGTTCAATTGTATTCTTCATACTATAAAATAATATAAACTAATGCCATGGAATTCTAAGCAAATCTTGTCTGCTAAATGAACTAGTGTAGCCCACAGCCATATGGAATAGCCAGATCAGGACCTAATATGAGGACAACTCAGAGTATGCTATTCTGTTCTTCCAAAATAGACTACATTTTCTTCATATCATGTACCTTTAGACCTGTCTAAAATAAATAATGGATTTATTGTGATGGTGTAGGCTATATTACTTGGATTTATTCGACTTTTTAAAATGGACATGTTCCAAAGGTCAGCATCAGTGACTTGTAGGCTATGCATGGAAGCCAGGAGATGCTAAATGTGTTTATGTTAAGTAACGGTTGAAAAAGAAAAGGAGAGCCGCACACTCTAGGAGCTCAGATGCAATAATTTAATAACCTAATAACCAACGTTTCGACAGACAAGCTGTCTTCATCAGGGTATAATGACAAACTCTGCGGGTCACTAGTTTATATAGTGTCAAAGGACACACACAGGTGTCTGTAATCATGGCCAGGTGTGGCCTGATATCATTAGTTAATTCACAGATACACAGAACATACAAAAAACATGAATAGATAGCATACGATCATAGATACAACATGGCTACATCGGCCCACAAACATTTACAATGAATAGCAAAATCACAATAATCACAAGAATGGCTTCAAATCAAAGTCTACGTTGAGACCGAAGGGCGCAAGGGTCTTTAAATTAAAGATCCAGGCAGCCTCTCATTTTAACAATAAGTTGTCGAGGTCACCCCCTCTCCTAGGGAGTGTGACATGTTAAGTAACAGTCAATTACGGTGAGATCGGCAGTTATTTGCTTGGCAATCACCGGCTGACAAAATGTAATTACCGCCACAGCCCTACTAGGAGCAGATTTTATTTTCCATTCCGAAGCAACATGTTAACTAGCTCTGTGTTTGTATGGTTGCCATAGAAACACAAACGGATGGATGACTCTGGTTGTTACCTATTGTTTACAGTAGTGCATAAGAACAGTTGGGTAACCGGCGGCAACCCCAAACGGAGGACAAACAGAGAATAGTAATGGGTGATGGAATTACCTCTTTCTCTCTAACGGAAAGCTCTCTATCTTGGCAAGGGGACTTCCATCAGACTTGGGCTATTCCCTTTAAAATGTAGTTACTCTGGAGAAGATTTATGGGACACACACATACACACACACACACACACCGGTTGTTCCTCTCTCCCATGTTGGCACATCATGGCAAGGAAGTATCCCTTTCAAATGGGGCTATTTTGTACTGTGGTAGGGGAGGCAAGCAATTTTCTTTGAGGTTGGGCTTGATAGTGTACATATGTAGAATCTTAATTTGAGCCAGTTTGCTACAGCAGGAAAATAATCCTGCAGCAAAGGAAATGTGAATTATTATGTGGATAAAAATTTATGGAAATTTTTTGTAGGGGTTGATGCATTTTTCATAAGGGAAAATCAAGTGTTAAAATGTCCTGCATTTCAGGAAAATTAAGATATTACACCTTTACATTTACATTTACATCATTTAGCAGACGCTCTTATCCAGAGCCACTTACAAATTGGTGCATTCAACATATGATAGCAAGTGGGACAACCACTTTATTTTTATTTTTATGGGGGGTTGGGGGAGGGGGTGGGTAGAAGGATTACTTTTATACTATTCCAGGTATTCCTGAAAGAGGTAGGGATTCAAGTGTCTCCGGAAGGTGGTGAGTGACTCCGCTGTCCTGGCGTCGTGGGGGAGCTTGTTCCACCATTGGGGTGCCAGAGCAGCGAATAGCTTTGACTGGGCTGAGCGGGAACTGTGCTTCCGTAGAGGTAGGGGGTCTAGCAGGCCAGAGGTGGATGAACGTAGTGCCCTCGTTTGGGTGTAGGGTCTGATCAGAGCCTGAAGGTAAGGAGGTGCCGTTCCCCTCACAGCTCCATAGGCAAGCACCATGGTCTTGTAGTAGATGCGAGCCTCAACTGGAAGCCATTGGAGTGTGTGGAGGAGCGGGGTGACATGAGAGAACTTGGGAAGGTTGAACACCAGACGGGCTGCAGCGTTCTGGATAAGTTGTAGGGGTTTAATGGAACAGGCAGGGAGCCCAGCCAACAGCGAGTTACAGTAACCCAGACGGGAGATGACAAGTGCCTGGACCTGTGCTGCTTTCTGTGTAAGGTAGGGTCGTATGTTGTAGAACATGAACCTGCAGGATCGGGTCACCGCTTTGCTGTTAGCGGAGAACGACAGGGTGTTGTCCAGCGTCACGCCAAGGTTATTTGCACTCTGGGAGGAGGACACAATGGAGTTGTCAACTGTGATGGCGAGATCATGGAGTGGGCAGTCCTTCCCCGTGAGGAAGAGCAGCTCCGTCTTGCCGAGGTTCAGCTTGAGGTGGTGATCCGACATCCACACTGATATGTCTGCCAGACATGCAGAGATGCGATTCGCCACCTGGTTATCAGAAGGGGGAAAGGAGAAAATGAATTGTGTGTCGTCTGCGTAGCAATGATAGGAGAGACCATGTGAGCATATGACAGAGCCAAGTGACTTGGTGTATAGAGAGAATAGGAGAGGGCCTAGAACTGAGACCTGGGGGACACCAGTGGTGAGAGCACGTGGTGCGGAGACAGATTCTCGCCACGCCACCTGGTAGGAGCGACCTATCAGGTAGGACGCAATCCAAGAGTGAGCAGCGCCGGAGATGCCCAACTCGGAGAGGGTGGAGAGGAGGATCTGATGGTTCACAGTATCAAAGGCAGCGGATAGGTCTAGAAGGATAAGAGCAGAGGAGAGAGAGTTAGCTTTAGCAGTGCGGAGAGCCTCTGTGACGCAGATAAGAGCAGTCTCAGTTGAATGACCAGTCTTGAAACCTGACTGGTTTGGATCAAGAAGGTAATTCTGAGAGAGATAGCAGGAGAGTTGGCTAGAGACGGCACGCTCAAGAGTTTTGGAGAGAAAAGAAAGAAGGGATACTGGTCTGTAGTTGTTGACATCGGAGGGATCGAGTGTAGGTTTTTTGAGGAGGGGTGCAACTCTCGCTCTCTTGAAGACGGGAAGGGACATGGCCAGCGGTCAAGGATGAGTTGATGAGCGATGTGAGGTAAGGGAGAAGGTCTCCGGAAATGGTCTGGAGAAGAGAGGAGGGGATAGGGTCAAGTGGGCAGGTTGTTGGGCGGCCGGCCGTCACAAGTCGCAAGATTTCATCTGGAGAGAGAGGGGAGAAAGATGTCAAAGCATAGGGTAGGGCAGTGTGAGCAGGACCAGTGGTGTCATTTGACTTAATAAATGAGGATCGGATGTCGTCAACCTTCTTTTCAAAATGGTTGACGAAGTCTTCCACAGAGAGGGAGGAGAGAGGGGGAGGAGGAAGAGGATTCAGCAGGGAGGAGAAGGTGGCAAAGAGCTTCCTAGGGTTAGAGGCAGAGGCTTGAAATGTAGAGTGGTAGAAAGTGGCTGTAGCAGCGGAAACAGAGGAAGAGAATGTAGAGAGGAGGGAGTGAAAAGATGACAGGTCCGCAGGGAGTCTAGTTTTCCTCCTTTTCCGCTCGGCTGCCCGGTGCCCTGTTCTGTGAGCTCGCAATGAGTCGTTAAGCCACGGAGCAGGAGGGGAGGACCGAGCCGGCAGGAGGGGAGGACCGAGCCGGCCGGGAGGATAGGGGACATAGAGAGTCAAAAGATGCAGAAAGGGAGGAGAGGAGGGTTGAGGAAGCAGAATCAGGAGATCGGAGGGAGAAGGATTTAGCAGAGGGAAGAGATGATAGGATGGAAGAGGAAAGAGTAGCGGGAGAGAGAGAGCGACGGTTGCGACGGCGCATTACCATCTGAGTAGGGGCAGAGTGGGTAGTGTTGGAGGAGAGCGAGAGAGAAAAGGATACAAAGTAGTGGTCGGAAACTTGGAGGGGAGTTGCAGTGAGATTAGTAGAAGAACAGCATCTAGTAAAGATGAGGTCAAGCGTATTGCCTGCCTTGTGAGTAGGGGGGGACGGTGAGAGGGTGAGGTCAAAAGAGGAAAGGAGTGGAAAGAAGGAGGCAGAGAGAAATGAGTCAAAGTCAGACGTAGGGAGGTTAAAGTCACCCAGAACTGTGAGGGGTGAGCCATCCTCAGGAAAGGAACTTATCAAGGCTTCAAGCTCATTGATGAACTCTCCAAGGAAACCTGGAGGGCGATAAATGACAAGGATGTTAAGCTTGAATGGGCTAGTGACTGTGACAGCATGGAATTCAAATGAGGAGAGAGACAGATGGGTCAGGGGAAAAAGAGAGAATGTCCACGTGGGAGAGATGAGGATTCCTGTGCCACCACCGCACTGACCAGATGCTTTCGGGGTATGCGAGAACACATGATCAGACGAGGAAAGAGCAGTAGGAGTAGCAGTGTTTTCTGTGGTAATCCATGTTTCCGTCAGCGCCAAGAAGTCGAGGTACTGGAGGGTAGCATAGGCTGAGATGAACTCTGCCTTGTTGGCCGCAGAACGGCAGTTCCAGAGACTGCCGGAGACCTGGAACTCCACGTGGGTTGTGCGCGCAGGGACCACCAGATTAGAGTGGCAGCAGCCAAGCGGTGTGAAGCGTTTGTATGGCCTGTGCAGAGAGGAGAGAACAGGGATAGACAGACACATAGTTGACAGGCTACAGAAAAGGCTACAATAATGCAAAGGAGATCGGAATGAAATTAACTAAACATCTGGGAAAGCGAGAGAGCGGGGCCTCTCCCAACTTCCACATAAGAAATTATAATTGTTGTAAACTACAGCGGTTCAATGTTTTCTAGGAACAGACTCCAACTTAGTTTATTCAGCTAGCTAACTTGGTACAGTATTCTTCTGTAAAAACCACCCAGGGCACCGAATCCTATGACTTCATAGCCAACTAGCATGCCAGCCTCCAATAACACGGTTTAGCACCAATACTCGGTTACAACAAACCACTAACAGTGTGTTAACACGCCAAACAGATCATTCGTGTCCGTGTCTAACGTTGTGTAAAGTTTTGGGTTAGTTTTGACAGTTTGAGTGAGTACGTTGTCAACTTATTCAGCCAGTTAGTTAGCTAGCTAGAATAGTTAACATACTAGCTAGCCATTGCTCTCAGCCAACGAACCAACCCCTCCTACCACGGCACGAAACACACAGAGAGAGCCAAGCTAACGTTAACAAGTCACCCATGTCCCGAATTCCCTTGAACGACTCTGGTTACCAGTATGTAAAAACAAAACAAAAATAAATGTAGGTTATAACTTACCCTTAGTAGCTACTGTTAGCCAGTTAAGTGCAAAGCTAGCCACTGAATCGATTCAGCCAGTTCGCGTATGTCCCAACGGAGAGAAAGCGTCTCCAAACATTATAGCTAGGTCGTTCCAGCTATTGTTTAGTTAGCTATCCAGGTAGCAACATGCTAGCTACATTTCGAGTACAGTAGCTACTAACTACCTAACGTTAACGCTTCAGATAATGAGGTTAGAAAAACAGCTGAATGGTAGGTAGCTAGCTGGCATAATTACAAGTACTCTTAAGCGTGAAATAACATTGGAAACAACTATCCACAGTTGCTAATAATTACCAGTAGCTACCCGCTAGCTACCTAGCTTTATTGGTCCAGGTAGTGGGTTAGCTAGCCTCGTGCTTCACCGGGCTCAGCCGAATACAATACTTACCTACAATAACCTACAATAACTACCTAGATAAACAACCTACAATACCTAACTACAATACCTACCTACAATCTAAATATATGGTTTAAGCTTTACTCGACACCATATAAGTAGCCAAGCTTACCTCCCGCTTAGAGAAACACAACCTCACCCCATCACGTCCTCTTTTGCGATAGTGTATTAGTGTATTATTCTATAGGCAGGGTAGGAAGTAGAAAGACACGGTTATAATAACAACAGGAAGAAAGAAACAGACTGCTTGTCATCAGGAAAGTTCTCCTGCAACAGGGTGATCAAATTAAGATCTGTAGAGGCAGAATAATATGTTTTCTTTAAGGCTGGGCCTTACAGTTGAGCCTGGGTCTGATAGATGAGCCTGGGTCTGATAGATGAGGCTGGGTCTGATAGATGAGCCTGGGTCTGATAGATGAGGCTGGGTCTGATAGATGAGGCTGGGTCTGATAGATGAGCCTGGGTCTGATAGATGAGGCTGGGTCTGATAGATGAGCCTGGGTCTGATAGATGAGCCTGGGTCTGATAGATGAGCCTGGGTCTGATAGATGAGGCTGGGTCTGATAGATGAGGCTGGGTCTGATAGATGAGCCTGGGTCTGATAGATGAGGCTGGGTCTGATAGATGAGGCTGGGTCTGATAGATGAGCCTGGGTCTGATAGATGAGGCTGGGTCTGATAGATGAGGCTGGGTCTGATAGATGAGGCTGGGTCTGATAGATGAGGCTGGGTCTGATAGATGAGGCTGGGTCTGATAGATGTGTAGTGACAGTACAGAGCAGAGCAGAATGACCCCCAGTGCTCAGTGATCTAGAAGTGGACAAGGGCAGAGAAACAGTGGGGAATCATCTGGCTTAAGTGAGCAATTAAATATGTATACAAGAGTGAGCACAGCTGTGTTAAGGCCAGAGGGAGGGGAGAATACACAGAGTCAATGGAACCCAATCATCTACACCATAGCCCAATGCTCTCCTCTCCTCCTCACTTCACTTCTCCTGGATATGGCTGATGTCTGTGTGTGTGAGTGTGTTTGTGTGTGTGTGTGTGTGTGCTTGGGGGTTGTGTGATGTCTGGTGATGTGTCTTGTCTGTTGCGATGTCTTAATCTTTTTAGATGTACAGTACATGCCTACCAGGGCTAGTGCCTAGAGGTTGCTTTGGAAAATCCAGTACTGAACACAATATAGAATATATCATAAACTGGCTGGTTTGAGCCCTGAATGGTGATTGGCTGAAAGCCGTGGTATATCAGACGTATACATGTACCACGGGTATGACAAAAAAGTTACGTTGGTTAATAGCAATAACCCATCTCGGGGGTTTGCGGTGTATATGGCCAATATACCATAGCTAATGGCTGTATCCAGGCACTCCCCATTGCATTGTGCATAAGAACAGTCCTTAGCCGTGGTATATTGGCCGTATACCACACCTCCTCTGGCCTTATTGCTTAATTAGAATATGGGCTGAATCTTGCTCTCTCTAACTCCTTTTCTCTCTCTCTCTCTGTTTGCATTCTCTCTCTCTCTCTCTCTCCTCTCTCTCTCTCTCTCTCTCTCTCTCTCTCTCTCTCTCTCTCTCTCTCTCTCTCTCTCTCTCTCTCTCTCTCTCTCTCTCTCTCTCTCTCTCTCTCTCTCTCTCTCTCTCTCTCTCTCTCTCTCCAGTGAAGCAGCCTCCCACCATAGGGAAACAGTCGTTGAAGGACTACATTGTTGATCCCAGAGATAACATCATCATTGAATGTGAGGCCAAGGGGAACCCCGTGCCAACGTGAGTTACACACAAATACCTCCTCTCATCGCTCCATCCCTCTCTCTGTCCTTCCCTCATCCATCGCCTCCCTCCTCCACTCAGCTTGTCGTCTCTCATTTCTCACACCCTCTCGCCCGCTTTTTCTCTCTCTCTCTGATTATTTCTATTGTCTTTTTGTTAGTGATTGTTTCGTTCTCTCTTCATCCTGCATACTTTCCTACGCCGTCGTTCTCTCACTCTATCCCTCCCTTTCTCCCTACTGAAGCTGTCTCCACTTGTTCTCCCTCTCTCATATTTACTCTCCAGCTCCTTATTTTATTCTTGTTTCTCTTGAGTCCTCTCTCCCCGTTGTCTCCCTCTTTAACTCCCCCTGCCCTACTGTCAACCTACCATGTCACTCTGCTCTCTCTGTCTTCCTCTGACTGACTGACTGTGACAGTTATACTGGGTGACAGTCATGGTTGTGAGCATGAATAGGTCAGCTCAGCACTGCTCTGCCATCCTTCACCACATTTCACCCCCCTACCCTCCACCTGAACCCCATTCCAACCCCTACCTGAACCCCACCAAACCGCCACCCCATACTCATTGGCACACTTTGCCCCAACCCCCTGTCGTGACGTGACTTACATTAATGTGATGACTGTTATTTATCGAATCAACTAACTATGTTTAATTGTCAC
This sequence comes from Coregonus lavaretus, assembly GCF_964263955.1. Lineage (NCBI taxonomy): Eukaryota > Metazoa > Chordata > Actinopteri > Salmoniformes > Salmonidae > Coregonus > Coregonus lavaretus. The sequence goes on along the minus strand of NC_139995.1, from coordinate 42,247,764 downwards.
TCGATTAAATTAATCATGTAACAATTAATTCATTAGGAATTTGGGGCTCCACGGAATGTGTTATCATCTCCCGAATTAAACTCTTAGAAGATATGTATGTTATATATCGATAACAGTCACTTATTAAATCATTACCTCAGTCTCATTCTGAATGTCGCATTATCCTTGAACCTGCAAGAACCCTAACCTTATTGATGAATCAGCAATACACAAATTGGCTTAATTATTTATTTACTAACTAACTAAATAATAGCACAGAATAAAAACACACACACACGGTATAGGTTACTGATTGCTAACGTAATACAATGAAAACAGGTCCCTAGTGGACTGGACTAACAATAGCATGACTTATTGGTTAGAGGAAGGAGGGGTCAGTAGAAAGAGAGTGAAAGGGAGAGACAGAGATTCAAACTATCTTTGTTACATTTGGAAACTATGCTCACAGTAATCATAATACTTAGCACCCTAACCAACGCTCATTCGGATATGAAATGCAATGTCTCCTAGAGATGAACGTACTTTGGTGCGAAAAGTGCAAATCAATCCCAGAACAACAGCAAAGGACCTTGTGAAGATGCTGGATGAAACAGGTACAAAAGTATCTATATCCACAGTAAAACGAGTCCTATATCAACATAACCTGAAAGGCCACTCAGCAAGGAAGAAGCCACTGCTCCAAAACCGGCATAAAAAAAGCCAGACTACGGTTTGCAACTGCACATGGGGACAAAGATTGTACTTTTTGGAGAAATGTCCTCTGTTCTGATGAAACAAAAATAGAACTGTTTGGCCATAATGACCATCGTTATGTTTGGAGGAAAAAGGGGGTCGCTTGCAAGCCGAAGAACACCATCCCAACCGTGAAGCACGGGGGTGGCAGCATCATGCTGTGGGGGTGCTTTGCTGCAGGAAGGACTGGTGCACTTCACAAAATAGATGGCATCATGAGGAAGGAAAATTATGTGGATATATTGAAGTAACATCTCAAGACATCAGTCAGGAAGTTAAAGCTTGGTCGCAAATGGGTCTTCCAAATGGACAATGACCCCATGCATACTTCCAAAGTTGTGGCAAAATGGCTTAAGGACAACAAAGTCAAGGTATTGGAGTGGCCATCACAAAACCCTGACCTCAAGCCTATAGAAAATATGTGGGCAGAATTGAAATCACGTGTGCGAGCAAGGAGGCCTACAAACCAGACTCAGTTACACCAGCTCTGTCAGGAGGAATTGGCCAGAATTCACCCAACTTATTGTGGGAAGCTTGTGGAAGGCTACCCGAAACGTTTGACCCAAGTTAAACAATTGAAAGGCAATGCTACCAAATACTAATTGAGTGTATGTAAATTTTTACTAGGATTAAATGTCAGGAATTGTGAAAAACTGAGTTTAAATGTATTTGGCTAAGGTGTATGTAAACTTCCGACTTCAACTGTATATATTTACGCGTATCTTTCCTTGATTGTCGTCTCTGTTGAACCGCTTTCTCAAAAAGGTTTTGAGTGTCACTTCGGTGAGACTCTGCTTTTCTTCGAATCGAGTGTTCGTTAGAATAGATACTTCAGATGTACCAACGGTTGTCTGAGAGGGTTGTCCTTCCCAACTCGTGTCTTTAGTGAAAGTTCTCTAGACGACTATACATGCCAGCTGATATGATAAGGTCTAGTGCGTTTATCTGCTTCTTCACCTCGTGGAGAGGTTGAGAGTATCACCATTTCAAACGTATGGACTACCGTCTCATGTTTTCTGGTCTGTAAAGTGTCAACCATTTTAAGCCGTGGGGCTTCCTGGTCTAAAGGTTGATTTGTCTTTCAAGCCTTTATGCTCTGGTAAAAAGGGGCATTCCATCACGCCAACACGATCTCTAATGTCACTTGGGGTGTGGCTACTGACTGGCAAGAGTTTCTATGAAAAACATTTATCTCATTTAAAAGGCTAATATCACATTGCTATCTTCACAAACGTATTTTCATACTTAATCATATATTTTATACAACTTTTAGATGCAAACCTGATAACTGAAATGTGTACACTTTCAGCGACACAGTTATTTAGTAATATCATCCTTAATGACATCACAAAACAACAATAAACAATATGACATGATTATTAGATCCCCACCGACCATTCCAAACAGATTGGATCTTAACAACAATGTTCCAATGTCCAATCTTTTGATGTTAGAGTTTTTAGGCGGCAATCTATCCCTGTAACACAGAGACATTCCGATCACCAATATTTAGGATTGGCGCGAGGGGTCATAAAACCCCCACATCAATCCTTACTTTGCTCATTGTGGTCCTCTGTAGCTCAGCTGGTAGAGCACGGCGCTTGTAACGCCAAGGTAGTGGGTTCGATCCCCGGGACCACCCATACACAAAAATGTATGCACGCATGACTGTAAGTCGCTTTGGATAAAAGCGTCTGCTAAATGGCATATTAATAAGAATGACCACGGGAGAGAGAGAGTGAGATCTGTAGATTGTTGCTTCTCTGTATTCTGATCTTGGGCTTCTCACGTGGGACCATCACATGAGAGTCATGACACCCCTAACCCCGTAAACCCACCTCCACTTCTATTCCTCGATTCCAAACCATCCAGCCACCACATGACAGTCACCCCATGACAGCCAACCAGCCACCCCATGACAGCCAACCAGCCACCCCATGACAGCCATCCAGCCACCCCATGACAGCCATCCAGCCACCCCATGACAGCCATCCAGCCACCCCATGACAGCTATCCAGCCTCCACATGACAGCCATCCAGCAACCACATGACAGCGCCATCCAGCTCTCCTGACATTACAATATGATCCTCCTCCTCCTCCTTTTTCTTCCACCTAGGGAAAGGGGATACCTATCCAGTTGCACAACTGAATGCTTTCAACTGAAATGTGTCTTCTGCATTTAACACAACCCCTCTGAATCAGAGAGGTGCAGGGGGCTGCCTTAATCGATGTCCACATCATCGGCACCCGGGGAGTAGTTTTTGTTTGGGTTAACCTTGCCTGCTCGGGGATTCGAACTAGCTTTCGGTTACTGGCCCAACACTCTTAACCACTAGGCTACCTGCCGCCCCTAAAAACCTGAACCTCTCCCTCACTCCCCCTCCTCTCCCCTCACTCCCCCTCCTCTCCCCTCACTCCCCCTCCACTCCCCTCCTCTCCCCTCACTCCCCCTCCTCTCCCCTCACTCCCCTCCTCTCCCCTCACTCCCCCTCCTCTCCCCTCACACCCCCTCCTCTCCCCTCACTCCCTCTCCTCTCCCCTCACTCCCCCCTCCTCTCCCCTCACTCCCCCTCCTCTCCCCTCACCCCCCCTCCACTCCCCTCCTCTCCCCTCACTCCCCCTCCTCTCCCCTCACTCCCCCTCCTCTCCCATCCACCCCCTCCTCTCCCCTCACTCCCCCTCCTCTCCCATCCACCCCCTCCTCTCCCCTCACTCTCCCTCCTCTCCCCTCACTCCCCCTCCTCTCCCCTCACTCCCCCTCCTCTCCCCTCACTCTCCCTCCTCTGCCCTCACTCCCCCTCCTCTCCCCTCACTCCCCCTCCTCTCCCATCCACCCCCTCCTCTCCCCTCACTCTCCCTCCTCTCCCTCACTCTCCCTCCTCTCCCCTCACTCCCCCTCCTCTCCCCTCACTCCCCCTCCTCTCCCCTCACTCTCCCTCCTCTCCCATCCATCCACCCCCTCATCTCCCCTCTACTCAATCCCCCTCCTCTCCCATCATGCCAGTAGATGGCATAATACACGACAAGGCATGCACACACACACACATTTAAATGTACATTTTAGTCATTTAGCAGACGCTGTTATCCAGAGCGACTTACAGGAGCAATTAGGGTTACACAGACAGAAACACACAGACACACACACACACACACACACATACACACACATAGACACACACAAACCCTTAGTTCTCCTGTGGATGTGTAACGTGGCTCTGACCAGCTGAGCACAGTGATCTCATTCAGGGGTGCTTTTTGTTTGTTTTGAGGCACAGTGAAGGTTTACATTACACACACTCACAACACACACACTGTTACACACACACTGTTACACATACACACACACTGTTACACATGAACACACTTCCCAGGAAAGTAATTGTACTAGAATAATGTGCCCAGTTGACTATTCATGCTCATGGATCACTCAAAGAGGGATCAATCACTCATTCAGTCCCAAACAGTCCTGTTGGCTTCCATACAGCCTCATAGAGAGAGAGCCATTGTCCTGCTGTAGCTCTGGTCCTACGGCCTTGGTTCTACAGTCTGCCACAGACAGAGCTATGGGGCTCCTCTCCTCTCCTCTCCTCTCCTCTCCTCTCCTCTCCTCTCCTCTCCTCTCCTCTCCTCTCCTCTCCTCTCCTCTCCTCTCCTCTCCTCTCCTCTCCTCTCCTCTCCTCTCCTCTCCTCTCCTCTCCTCTCCTCTCCTCTCCTCTCCTCTCCTCTCCTCTCCCCTCTCCTCTCCTCTCCTCTCTCTCCTCTCCTCTCCTATCCTATCCTGTCCTCCCCCTCCCCTCCTCTTCTCTCACTCTTCACCTCTTCTCTCCCCTCCTCTCCGCACCGTTCCTCTACTGTACAGTATGTTATGTAAATATGACAGTAAACACACTCTATAATCCCCTTCAAAATAGCAGCCCTAGCAGTTATGCAACCACATGCTGTATTCATTGGTTAACCAATCAGAAGAGCTTCTGAAAAACACCAAAAACATTTTGTGTGGTTGCACAGATACAGATTAAGCCTTTTCTCCTGGCCGTTAAAAGCATTTCTAAATGGAGAATCTTCTCAGATTTAGGCTTAATCTGGGTCCTATTGAAGTCGCTCAAAACCCCTTGGTGGTTGAGATGAAGAAGTATTAGTCAGTGATGTCATCAACCAGACTAGGAAGAATTGTTGAAGAAGGATGTTGAGATTTCTGACATCACTGACTAATCCTGTAGATGGTTCTGACCCTGTTCTGTTGTGTTCTGTTGTTTCCATGGCAACTCAGGTTCTCATGGCGACGGAACGGGAAGTTCTTCAACGTGGGGAAGGATCCACGGGTGACGATGCGGAAGCGCTCGGGAACTCTGGAGATTGGCTTCCGGAGCGGAGGGAGGCCAGAGGACTATGAGGGAGAATACCAGTGTTTCGCTTCTAACGACTTTGGAACGGCGCTGACCAGCAAGATCCTACTACGAGTGTCGAGTGAGGAGTCTGTTAATACACATCCATGCACACACGCACACACACAAGCACACACTCACACACACACACACACACACACACACACCCTCTGACACTAGAAATCTGTAGACTGTGAATATGACTTGTAATAAGTATCTAATGCACAGGAGGTTGGTGGCACCTTAATTGGGGAGGACAGGGCTTGTGGTAATGACTGAAGTGGAATCAGTGGAATGGTATCAAATATATCGAACACATGGTTCCCAGGTGTTCGATGCCATTCCATTTGCTCCGTTCTGGCCATTATTATGAGCCGTTCTCCCCCTCAGCAGTCTCCTGTGATCTCATGTCATCTAAATATCTCTCTCCATCTGTTGCTCCCTCTGTCAGAGTCCCCTCTGTGGCCTAAGGAGGTGTTGGAGCCAGTGGTAGTGGGTGAGGGTTCTTCCCTAGTCTTGGCCTGTAACCCTCCTCCAGGCCTGCCCCCTCCACACACCTTCTGGATGAACAGCGGTGAGTCTAGCTCTCTCTCTGTATGTTTGTATGTTTGTCTGTCCCCCTCTCCCTCTGTGTCCTTCTGTCCCTCTTTATCCAGTCGTTTTGTCCTCATAGGTGACCTCATCAGCTCTTCTGTCACTTTCTCTTTTATGCTATCGCTTTATTTTGTCTCTCTCTCTCTCTCTCTCTCTCTCTCTCTCTCACTCTCTCTCTCTCTCTCTCTCTCTCTCTCTCTCTCTCTCTCCCCCCTCTCTCACTCTCTCTCCCCCCTCTCTCTCTATCTCTCTTTCTCTCTCTCTCTCTCTCTCTCTCTCTCTCTCTCTCTCTCTCTCTCTCTCTCTCTCTCTCTCTCTCTCTCTCTCTCTCACTCTCTCTCTCTTGCTCTCTCTCGCTTTCTCATTCGTTCACTCTCTCTCCCTCCTTACTATCGCTCTGTCCTCTTCTCTAGTGGTGTGTGTTATTGCTGACCCACTGTAAATCTCTGTGTGTGTGTGTGTGTATGTGTGTGAGTGTGTGATTCTCTGACTCTGCTGGGTAAAGAGCTGAGAAAGCAGAACCAAGAGCAGGCAGAAGCCATTTATAGAGCCCAGACTGAAGTGGTCCTTCACAGCTAATGGTGTCGCTATACTCTCTGGACTGTACTCCACTACTCTCACTTCACTACATCTTTATTAGCCATGCTAATAATAGCCCTGGGGCCGCTATGAACATAATACATACAGTAGATTAGAACATACAGTGATCATAGCATTATGGCACATTGCCCAGTCACAATTACACACCACCACTACATTAGACCACCGGCTGGGTGACCTCGGGCACCGTCAAGACAACCAGGATTGGCCCTGTCGCTCGTCTTGGTTACAGAGTGTGTGATCATCTGTCGGGAGCGTCTGTGTGTGTTAGGAGTTAACGTTAACACAGAGCCCCAGAGCGACAAGTCCCAGTGCCACATCATCACGGAGGATGACCACTAGAGCTGAACTAGCTGGCACCATAGATATAGAATCCTAGATAGGATATATTGTCTATGCCTGGCCCCACTGGCTACCACTGTATGTCCAAACACTGCTAGAGAGAACAGACATGGTACTCTATTACACGTTACATACACTCAGCCCAGGGCCAGTCTAGTTAGGAGGTTAAACCAATGAGACCAAATTACAGTGTTTAAAGGGTAACGTCTATTTGATCTTTATCCTATCTGGTTGGGACTGACTCTGTTTTTGAGATGTAGGCTACTCAGCTTGGCCAGTTTCGTGAATGCCTCTGAAATTAGATCATGTTATGGTTCATTATGAAGCATACAGTCTAAATGATTTAGTATCTTTCTCACTCACTCTCTCTCCCTTCTTTCTCCCCCATACTTACCTCTCTCTCTCCCTCTCCCTCCTCCCCCCATCCTTACCTCTCCCTCGCTACATCTCTCCCTCCCTCCTTCCTCTCTCTCTACCGCCTCCCTTCTCTTTCTCTCTCTCTCCCTCCCTCCTTCCTCTCTCTCTACTGCCTTCCTTCTCTTTCTCTCTCCCTCCCTCCTTCCTCTCTCTACTGCCTCCCTTCTCTTTCTCTCTCTCCCTCCCTCCTTCCTCTCTCTCAACTGCCTCCCTTCTCTTTATCTCTCTCCCTCCCTCCTTCCTCTCTCTCCACCGCCTGCCATCTCTTTCTCTCTCCTTTCCTTCCTTCCCTCCCTCCCTCCTTCTCCCTTCCTCCTTCTCTCTCCCTCCTTCTCTCCCTCCACAGCCATGATGTCTATAACCCAGGACAGGCGTGTGTCCATGGGTCTGAATGGAGATCTGTATTTCGCTAACGTTCTGGCTAAAGACTCACACACAGACTACAGCTGCAACGCCCGCTTCCTCTTCACACATACCATCCAGCAGAAGAACCCCTTCACACTCAAAGTGCAGACCAGTAAGTAGGCTACACACACACACACACGTATCCCTACACCAACCAAAAAGTATTTGAATGTAGCCGTGTTCTATTGTTGTGTGTGAATAGGATCATCTATTGTATGGTCAACCAGTGTGCCTCACATGAAATATGAAATATGAGATGTCTCCCTCTAGAGGTGGCCTGAGGCCATGACATGTACAGTATGTTATTTTACCAGGACATTCTCCTTTGTTCCTCAGTGTGTGTTGTGCCTGTGTTCTCTCCTACGGCTCTGCCACAATTGTTCCTGACAGAGGATTTCTCCACAGTGCCCATCTGTCTGTAAGAAGTTGACATTTCTCTTTTTCTGACGCAGGGGAGAAAGCTGCTCAGTGCTCATCCATTCTTACAGCTCTCTTGGAACTGGAAATCAGCCCCTAATGTCATTTTTTTTGTTGATGCATTAATTTACATTTTGTGCATGTGAGTGTGTATGTACAGGAGTGTCTCTGTGCGTGTGTGTTCTGCATGCTGTCAGCCCTGTGTGTGTGTGTGGTGTGTGTTTTTTCAGAGGAGCCGTATAACGACACTTCCTCTGTCAACTCCACTGACCCATATGGCGGTGAGTCCAGTCCAGACACACACTCTTCCTGTTACCCCCTACTCTTCACCCATAGCAGTACCCGGTCATCATCCTAATACAGCTAGCCATGTAGCCTAGCCTGCTAATACTAACCAGTCAGTGCAATGGATCTGTTAACAACACAGCTAGCTAACACAGCTAGCATCATAGTCTAGCCTGCTAATCTGTCCACTCAATGGATTTTCTTTCAATACTGTTAACATTATTTCCAGACTGATATTGTCCTTCAATAGCAAGCACCTTAACCTTAACCATGGCCTGCTAACCAGCCAGCTCAGCCTTACTAAACTGAATTTAATTCAAGTGTTGCGTGTTTTATTTACACACCCTTCTGTTTTCAATGAGACTCACCCCTCTCACAGGCAAAATATAACACTGGGTTGATTGCCCATAAGGTCCTTTATCCTTGCATATCCTTCTCTCTCACAAGCTGACTCATTGCATATGCAGTAACTCAGCAGCTGACAATAGGCCAATTGAGGTTGTCCCTTAACTCAACCAATGTCAAGCATGCCCTTAGAGCCTCTCCAAACTAAGTTAGATGTGACAGTAGAGCTTTGTGGAATCTCCCTGGGTACTGTAGCAGTCCAAGAGGGGGTTAGAAAGGTCTCCTCTTCCTAAAATACATCTCTCCTTGGTCTCTCCCCCCCTCGCCCTCCCCCACAACCACACACACACACACACACACACACACACACACACACACACACACACACACACACACACACACACACACACACACACACACACACACACACACACACACACACACACACACACACTCCACCCCTGTATCTAATTAATTGCCCATCACTTAGAGGAATGGACAGAGTAAAGCTTCTCCTCTCCTACTGCTTATCATAAAGCCCTTAACCCAAGCCCATTTCACAGTCAGCCCATAGCCAGAGGGGGAACCAGTGGTCAATGTTATTACTACCCTGGCCTTGGGGAGTAGGCCTGGGAGTGATGGTATGTGTACCTTTGTGAGGGGACTGTCATAGGAACAGAATGGGGACTGCCCCCAACTAACCCCCTATGTGAAGGTCGTGTGGCGGAGGTATAAAAGATAGGCTGAGTAAACAGGGATGATCCTAAATCATGCATACAATCATGCATACAAATAAAAGCATTTGTATTGATGATATGTTCATTCATTGTTATAAGCATGTAGTCACATGCGTGTTCACACACGGAGAGAGAGCATAGGAGAGGGATAGAGCTGCACCACCTGTCATAATGAGTATCTCTTACACACACACACACACACACACACACACACACACACACACACACACACACACACACACACACATACACAAACACACACACACACACACACACACACACACACACACACACACACACACACACACACACACACACACACACACACACACACACACTCCACCCCTGTATCTAATTAATTGCCCATCACTTAGAGGAATGGACAGAGTAAAGCTTCTCCTCTCCTACTGCTTATCATAAAGCCCTTAACCCAAGCCCATTTCACAGTCAGCCCATAGCCAGAGGGGGAACCAGTGGTCAATGTTATTACTACCCTGGCCTTGGGGAGTAGGCCTGGGAGTGATGGTATGTGTACCTTTGTGAGGGGACTGTCATAGGAACAGAATGGGGACTGCCCCCAACTAACCCCCTATGTGAAGGTCGTGTGGCGGAGGTATAAAAGATAGGCTGAGTAAACAGGGATGATCCTAAATCATGCATACAATCATGCATACAAATAAAAGCATTTGTATTGATGATATGTTCATTCATTGTTATAAGCATGTAGTCACATGCGTGTTCACACACGGAGAGAGAGCATAGGAGAGGGATAGAGCTGCACCACCTGTCATAATGAGTATCTCTTACACACACACACACACACACACACACACACACACACACACACACACACACACACACACACACACACACACACACACACACACATACACAAACACACACACACACACACACACACACACACACACACACACACACACACACACACACACACACACACACACACACACACACACACACACACACAGAGTGTTAGTAAGGTTGTCCTGTGACTGAGACAGCCATGGCATATGGTTTACATCATTTTCATGCTCATCAAACCATTCAGTGACCACTCGTGCCATGTGAATGGGGACATTGTCATCCTATGGGTGCATAACCATGGTAGCCAAAATAATGGCCAAACTAATGGCCTGTCTGGCATTTTTATACATGACCTTAAGCATGATGGGATGTTGATTGTTTAATTAACTCAGGAACCACACCTGTGTGGAAGCACCTGCTTTCAATATACTTTGTATCCCTCATTTCCTCATGTGTTTCCATTATTCTGGCAGTTATGTCCTGTGCCAGTTGTCTGTACTAATCCCTGAGATCCTCTCTCTCCAAGTGTCACTAACAACACTGCCACGCTCTCTGTTTGCAGGGCATTGGAGATGCTAACCGTTAACACATTATTTAATCCCATAGGCCTACAGATCAGATCTGCATCACAGAAGAAGCTAACGCTAATTGTGGCTGGTTTATTATAGCGCCATTACTTTTGAGGCTAGTTCTGTTTAATGTGGGTTAACCTTCTAACTCGACCTAATGTCTTTAAAGTTTGGTAACACTCACTTTTGCCATATATGTCTTACTGTCTGATGAAATGCTGTATTCATTTATATGTGTATTATTTAGAATTTTGAGGTAAAGGGTAAGTACTGTGTTATGAAATGTATCATTAGTTGAAATTATGTTGATTTTGGTGAATTATCCCGTCAATAGCACACACTTTTCTGTCCTTAAAATGCAACAAACAAATAAGCAGCTCACAGCCACGAGTGTTGCCACTGATCTATGTCTAAACTTCCTTCATGACGCAACACAACATTTCTGATACATTATCTTTAAGAGGATAAATCCTTTAATGCCGAACCCTGAACCCGACAGAGCGCATAAGGTTCTGGAAAGGATCCAAACGTTGGCAGGGGGAAACATTAGTGATTTAACATCACCCTGCAGTGGTGTTGTTACATGAAGCATGTCACTGAAATATCTGAACTCAGCGACCCGAAAATATGCTCTTTAAATTAGATCAAATGATTTCCTTAGAAGAAGAAAGAAAATAAAAGAAAAAACAGTATGTTTTCTGTTTCATCAGGCTTGTCACTCTGTTTTATTAACAGTTTCTGGTCTCTTTTCTCTGGCGGACTGAAAGTTGGAGATCAACGTAGTTGTTTTTCTTTGTTCTCTGGTTTAAATGGCACGCCAGGGGGGTTGACAGACAAAGGAACAGCTAACAGGTTGATCTGGCTGCGGAACAAACAGGAAAACAAGCCAAAGCTACATGGGGCGACATGAAGAGAAGGATGAGGACATTCTATGGATGTAGATTAACCATTTATTCCATTTGCTTGGCAGAGACGCTGACATAGAAGCATGAAAATAATCTACCGATTAGTTTTCCTCTGTCTCTTACCCTTATAAGGAGCTTGTACACTTATGGTGTCGGAAGTGAGTTTTGGATTAAACATAAACTCCAATGATTATGTTTGATTAGAATTTGGATGAAGGTGAATGTGTTGAATATTTAGTGTGGGTGTGATCATGGTTGTGTGTGTATTAACCCCTTCCTCTCCTGTCCCAAGGTCGTAAGGTAGCAGAGACCACCCCTACCTTCCTCTCCCCCACGGGGACTGACAGCTCAAGGATGATGGTGCTGAGAGGACAAAAGCTACAGCTGGAGTGTATCGCTGCCGGAGTGTGAGTGGCTGAAATACACACGCCCTCGCACGCAGACGCACACACACACACATACACACACACACACACACATACACGCACACATACTGTATCTTTTCTCAGGAAAAATAACACCCAATCTCACTCCCCCCTTTACCTTTTCCCCCTCACCCACTCTCTCCCTATCCCCCTCTCAGTCCCACCCCCATTATAAAGTGGTTTAAGAAGGGAGGAGACCTGAACCAGAAGGTGAAGCTAGACAACTACAATAAGACTCTGCGTATTGACAGTGTGTCAGAGGAGGATGCAGGGGAGTACATGTGCATGGCCAACAATCAGATAGGAAGCATCCGACACTCCATCTACGTCCAGGTTAAAGGTATACACGGAGGGGGTGTTTTGTGTGTGCGCGTGTGTTCGTGCGCGTGCGCGCGTGTGTGTGTGTTGATATTTGGGGTTGACCATCTCGACCAATGGCATCTCTTGTACCCAACAGCGGCTCCCTATTGGCTGGACAAGCCGTCCAATCTGGTGTTAGCGCCGGATGAGAACGGTCGTCTGGTGTGTCGGGCCAATGGGAACCCCAAACCACTCATCCAGTGGCTGGTCAACGGAGAGCCTATGGAGAGCGATAGTGAGTCGTTCATCACCCTGCTGTGTTCTAATGGACATAGAGTACCATCATTATAAACCAACTCAAATCAGCATGTCTATTGCCAACCAGTTTTCACTATTTACATTTATCTCCCTCATCTCTTTCTCTTCTATCTTCTCTCTTCTCTCCCCCCTTTCTCTCCCTCTGCCCTCTACCTCTCTCCCCCTCTCCCAGGCTCCCTGCCCAACCCCAGCAGATCGGTGGTAGGTGACACCATCATCTTCCGCTCGGTTCAGATAGGCAGCAGCGCTGTGTACCAATGTAACGCCTCCAATCACCATGGTTACCTGCTGGCCAACGCATTCGTCAGCATACTGGGTAAAGAGAGGGAGTGGTGTTGGTGGTGATGAAGATGATGATGTTGAGTGATTAAGCTATAATTAAATAGGACTAAATATATAAATTCATTCTCTCTCATTCTCTCTGCCCTCCTCTCGCTCTCCCTCTCTCTCCTCTTCTCTCTCTCTCTCTCTCTCTCTCTCTCTCTCTCTCTCTCTCTCTCTCTCTCTCTCTCTATAGACATGGCTCCCAGGATGCTTGGTCCTAAGAACCAGCTGATAAAGGTGATAGAGAACAACAGAACCTTCCTGGACTGTCCCTTCTTTGGCTCGCCATTTCCTGAGCTACGTTGGTGAGTTTACTTTATTAGGATCCCCATTAGCTGTCGTGCAACAGCTACTCTTCCTGTGGTCCACACAAAACCCAAACTACATATGCTAGTGAGTATGGAAAGATAGACCCAGATAGAGGATAGACATTACCTTCTGAGGAGATACGATTCAACAGTGCAAAAACTGTCAAAGTTGTGTGGTGTCGTGGAAATTACCACCAGGGACTCAAAGTCAAACTTAAATGACTCATTCTTTATCGTCAGTTAACTGGAGAGGTTCCAACAAACTTAATGCACCATAGTACAGTCGTGGTCAAAAGTGTTGAGAATGACACAAATACTAATTTTCACAAAGTCTGCTGCCTCAGTTTTGATGATGACAATTTGCATATACTCCAGAATGTCATGAAGAGTGATCAGATGAATTGCAATTAATTGCAAAGTCCCTCTTTGCCATGAAATTGAACTAAATCTCCCAAAAACATTTCCACTACATTTCAGCCCTGCCACAAAAGGACAAGCTGCCATCATGACAGTGATTATCTCATTAACACAGGTGAGAGTGTTGACGAGGACAAGGCTGGAGATCACTCTGTCATGCTGATTGAGTTAGAATAACAGACTGGAAGCTTTAAAAGGAGAGTGATGCTTGAAATCATTGTTCTTCCTCTGTTAACCATGGTTACCTGCAAGGAAACACGTGCCGTCATCATTGCTTTGCACAAAAAGGGCTTCACAGGCAAGGATATTGCTGCTAGTAAGATTGCACCTAAATCAACCATTTATCGGATCAAGGAGAGAGGTTCAATTGTTGTGAAGAAGGTGTCAGGGCGCCCAAGAAAGTCCAGCAAGCGCCAGGACCGTCTCCTAAAGTTGATTCAGCTGCGGGATCGGGGCACCACCAGTGCAGAGCTTGCTCAGGAATGGCAGCAGGCAGGTGTGAGTGCATCTGCACGCACAGTGAGATGAAGACTTTTGGAGGATGGCCTGGTGTCAAGAAGGGCAGCAAAGAAGCCACTTCTCTCCAGGAAAAACATCAGGGGCAGACTGATATTCTGCAAAAGGTACAGGGATTGGACTGCTGAGGACTGGGGTAAAGTCATTTTCTCTGATGAATCCCCTTTCCGATTGTTTGGGGCATCCGGAAAACATCTTGTCCTTAGAAGACAAGGTGAGCGTTACCATCAGTCCTGTGTCATGCCAACAGTAAAGCATCCTGAGACCATTCATGTGTGGGGTTGCTTCTCAGCCAAGGGAGTGGGCTCACTCACAATCTTGCCTAAGAACACAGCCATGAATAAAGTATGTTACTAACACATCCTCCGAGAGCAACTTCTCCCAACCATCCAAGAACAGTTTGGTGATGACCAATGCATGATGGAGCACCTTGCCATAAGGCAAAAGTGATAACTAAGTGGCTTGGGGAACAAAACATCAACATTTTGGGTCCATGGCCAGGAAACTCCCCAGACCTTAATCCCATTGAGAACTTGTGGTCGATCCTCAAGAGGCGGGTGGACAAACAAAAACCCACAAATTCTGACAAACTCCAAGCATTGATTATGCAAGAATGGGCTGCCATCAGTCAGGATGTGGCCAAGAAGTTGATTAACAGCATGCCAGAGCGGATTGCAGAGGTCTTGAAAAAGAAGGGTCAACACTGCAAATATTGACTCTTTGCATAAACTTAATGTAATTGTCAATAAAAGCCTTTGACACTTATGGAATGCTTGTAATTATACTTTAGTATACCATTGTAACATCTGACAAAAATATCTCATAACACTGAAGCAGCGAACTTTGTGAAGACCAATACGTGTGTCATTCTCAAAACTTTTGACCACGACTGTACACGTCGGTCGGGAGCTCCGCCGGGACAATCCCATTAGTTATCTTATATACTGCTTACACAGACAAGTTATATTTGCATGATTTACATTATTCATTATTCATTATTAATTCATCATTAATGTTTGGTTCCTGCATGTGACTGACCAATACCTCACGAGGCTTCTTCTCTCCAAGCTGAGACCTTGAAACTGAGATATATCCCTTTCGGTTCTAAAAGCAATGTTCTGGACATACTGTGAAATTGCTTATACTGATAGTGAGGATTCCTCCCAGGCACGATTAATCAGTCACTTGCATGAACCCAGTCGAATTGGTTATTAGAAAAGCACAAACATAAAATGTTCCTTCACAGTGGCTACGTGTGGGGATGTGCATGTGTGTGTGTGTGTGTCTTACCCTGAGTATTTTCCCCTCTGTGTGTGTGTGTGTAGGTTTAAGAATGGTCAGGGCAGTGGTCTGGACGGTGGTCAATACCGGGTCTACATCAATGGGAGCCTAGAGATCAAGCGTGCGCGGGCTGAGGACCAGGGGACATACACCTGTGTGGCCAGCAACATCCTGGGCAAGGAGGAGAACCAGGTCCGCCTCGAGGTCAAAGGTTAGAGCGCAACCAATCACATCACAGCACCACTTCATCCTTCTGTTTTTCTGTTTCCTTCTCAGTACCAAATAGCCCCTGTGTTGATGCCGAACAGTTCCTAGTGCCTTATCAACCTATGGTGTTTTGGATTGGATCATCCATCCTTTCTGAACACTTTTATCACAGCTAACACCTCTCCTTTCTCAGAGCAGACGACATTACTTAGAGATTCACATTAGACATTTATATTCTGTAGTCTGTTTATTATTCTCATTCATCCCATTTCAAAAGAAAGTGGCCTTAATGTCATCCCATATCATGAGAAAAACTACTCTTGATCTAATTGGTTGAGCTCCAGCTGTTCAGGAATTCCATGTAAGGCATTTGGCTTCCCTATCTCTCCCCCTAAATTTTCCGGATATGCATGCGTGTGTGTCCTGTGTGTCTGTCCTGTGTGTGTGTGTCCTGTGTGTATCCTGTGTGTGTGGTGTTCACGGTTCGTTTCAGAGCCAACCCGTATCGTCAGGGCTCCAGAGCACCAGTCGGCAATCAGAGGCACCATGGCTCGTTTTGACTGCCGGGTCAAATCAGACCTCACCCTGCCCATCACTGTTACCTGGCTGAAGGATGACAAGCCCCTCTCTCTGGGATGGAGGTGAAAGACTCCCCAAAACACAAACAACTCAACAACAGTTTTCTCTACCATCAGCCTTTAAAGGCTCGAACTGTAACTTGATTGATTCCTGTGTCCATGGGATGAAATGCACAAGCAATCCATGCAACAAAAACACACAAAAACAATGGTGTTGAAAGGGCATAGCGATAGTTAAAGTGTAATAACATGTAATAGTGATGTTCTGTAGTGTCACGTTATAGTGATAACATGTTTCCTCCCATGGCTGGTCTGTAGGTTGAAGAAGGATGAGGATTCCCTGTCCATCCCTAATGTCCACGAGCAGGATGAGGGAACATACACCTGTACTGTTAAAACAGAGATCGACCAAGACACTGCCTCAGCACGCCTTACTGTGTTAGGTACACACGTACACGCACACACACACACGCACGCACGCACGCACGCACGCAAGCACACACACACACACACAAACACTACACACACACACACACACTACACAAACCCAGCAGGTAGGATATGTAGGTGGCAGGTAGCCTAGCGGTTAGAGCGTTGGGCAACCAAAAGGTTCCTAGTTTGAATCCCAAGAAAATCTGTCGGTCTGCCCTTGAGCAAGGCATTTACATTTTTGTCATTTAGCAGACACTCTTATCCAGAGAGACTTACAGGAACAATTAGGGTTAAGTGCCTTGCTCAAGGGCACATCAACAGATTCTTCACCTAGTCGGCTCTGGGATTCAAACCAGTGACCTTTCGGTAACGCTCTTACCGCTAGGCTACCTGCCGCCCTAGTAGTCATTATGTACAACATTTTTGTAATTTAGCAGACTCTCTTAGCACTTAACCCTAATTGCTCCAGGTTCGCTGTCAATAATGGCTGATCCCTGGCCATGACCCCACTCTTTGAGGGTGTCTCAGGGGGAGTTGGGAATGCAAAGAAACATTTCAATTTCACACCTCACACTCGTACAGGTTACCCATTTGTACATTCAGTGAAACAGGACAAATATAAGCACCCCCTATTTGACCTTTGAACCCAGCTACACAAACTGTCAAAGTCTTCAACATGGATGTGAAAATATTCTACTTTCATTGTACAAATCATCTTCTCATCAACCCTCATCTTCTTAACATTGTTGTGAGCCCTCATAGATAACTCTTCTTGATGTTTTTAAAGATTGAATGAATGTGCCTTGAAATTGTTGCATGTTTGACTGTCACTGTATTTACTATCACTATTGACTACTATCAGACTTCTGTTACTAATAGTTGTATATGTAGACCGTGGTGGATCGTACTGCATAGTTTCCTGGTTGTTTAGTTGTACTGCTCCAGAGTTAAGGTTCCCCTAGGTACAGATCTAGGATCAGCTTCCCCTCTCCCAATCCTAACCTTAACCATTAGTGTGGAAAATGCTAAACTGACCCAAGATCAGTGTCTAGGGGCAACGTCACCCTGCACCAGTTGTAGTACTGTAGTGGATGGGGGTTGCTCCACTGTACTAATGCTCTGACTAACCTCTAACCTTTAACCTCTAACCTTCACCCCCCTGCCCCCCTCACAGAGGATGCCTCCCTGTATCCTTCACAGTCTAGTGCCTTGCCTGCAGGTAACATCCGTGGCCTTTTCTACCTCTCTCTCTCTCTCTCTCTCTCTCTCTCTCTCTCTCTCTCTCTCTCTCTCTCTCTCTCTCTCTCTCTGTCTCTCTCTCTCTCTCTCTCTCTCTCTCTCTCTCTCTCGCGCTGTTCTCTGTTTCTGTCTTTCTATATTTTTAGTGTAAATGTGTCTATGGGAGGGATATTTGAGCGTGTGTGCGTGCGCGTGTTCATATCCGTGTGTGTGCTTATCAATGTGTGTGTGTGTGTGTGTGCATGCACGTGCTTGTGTGTGCGTGTAAGTGTGTGTGCACGCACTCATGTTTGTGTGTGTGTCAGTGTGTGTGTGTGTGTGTGTGTACCACCTAACTCCATGGCCCTCCTTTGTGTAGACCGTCCTGACTCTCCCATTGACCTGGAGGTGTCTGACCCTGCAGCGCGCAGCGTACGACTGACCTGGATACCTGGAGATGACCACAACAGCCCCGTCACACGTAAATACACACACACGAAACTACACAATACATACGTTCAACCGTTCCAGGGCCTGTGTCACACCTCTCTCTCTCTCTTTTTCTCTCTTTCTCTTTCTCTATCTCCCTCCCCCCCCCCCCCCCCCCTCTCTCTGCAGAGTTCCTGGTTCAGTTTGAGGAGGACCGCTGGGAGCCTGGCCAGTGGCAGAACCTGTCTAGTTACCCCGGAGACCTCAACTCTGTCATCCTGCAGCTCTCTCCCTTCGTCAACTACCAGTTCAGAGTCATCGCTGTCAACTCTGTGGGCAAGAGCCGCCCCAGCAGCCCCTCGCAAAGATACCAGACCAGCGGAGCCTGTGAGTCACTCACCGGGAGGGAGGGAGAGAGAGGATGGGGGTAGGGATGGGGGTATGGAGGTGTTAGGAGGATGTTGGGTCAGACCTTTCTCCAGCCGTCCCTCTCCCTGATGTAATAGCCAGAGAGATCACATTCTCCTCTGTGTCACTGTGTGTTTCAGCTCCTGATGCTATCCCTAGTGGCCTGAAAGGCTGGGGCACCAAGAACACAAACATGGAGATCAGCTGGGAGGTGAGAGAGAGAGAGAGAGAGAGAGAGAGAGAGAGAGAGAGAGAGAGAGAGAGAGAGAGAGAGAGAGAGCGAGAGAGAGAGAGAGAGAGAGAGAGAGAGAGAGAGAGAGAGAGAGAGAGAGAGAGAGAGAGAGAGAGAGAGAGTTTTAAATAATCTTTATTGGGTCTGGGAGCCCACCACACAATAAATACTCATACAAAACCGCATTTACACATCAATTAAAAACACAACTCCAATTCCTCCTCCACAGTAACTGAACACAACAGCCTCTGAATACCCCATATACTCATAAACAGATCAATATTGTTGACAAGTTTATAATAGGCAAACTCAAACCTTAGTCTCGCTGCCAACATTCCCTCCAGCATTCCCACCACATCCACAGACCCCTGTCCCCGAATACTGTTCTTTCGGGTCTTCCATATCGCCAATTTTGCTGCCCCTAACACAAAATTAAGCAACACAACTACATCTTTCTGACTAAACCTGTACTTTGGCCCAAATATATACAGTTGGGAAGAGAAAACCTCTCCCAACGTTGAGAACCAATTAGTGATCAGGTCAATCATCCCGACCAACCTGGGACACTGTAAAAACAGATGTGCCAGAGTTTCAGACTCAGCACAGAATGGACACCCCTCCCCAACAGTAGGATCCAGGTGTACCAGATACATGTTGGTGGCTATGGCTCCATGTATTATCCTCCATTGGAGGTCAGCTGTCCTCTTATCAATAGGCAGTTTGTATAATGATCGCAAACAGCCTTTTGGGGAGGCACCTGGACCAAGCACACCCGCCCACCTCGTCGATTTTACCCCTTCCAGGGAAGAGGCATGGGACACCTTTACACATATTCTGTACATGGCCTTCTTTCCCACCTCCTTGAACTCCCCCAGCTCCGGGGTATCGAAGGAAAGCAGCATCCCCACGTCCTCCTCGAATGCCCCCGCCGCAGCACTAACAATCAGTGCAGGGAACACATAATCCAGACCCTCCTTCCACCGATCAGAATTGGAAGTGTCAGTCACATACTGCAGATGAAGTACTGGCAAGGAGTCACAGACCTCAGCGACGACCTTCCTCAGTAGGCGAGACGATCGGATCCCCGCTCTTTCTCCCAGCTCCTCCAACGACCTATTCCTGATCCACATCAGATGACCCAGCTTAGTACACCCCACGCCTAACAGGCATGAACGTAGGCTAGCTGAACCCAGAACACGGGACTGGATGGCAGTGTTGTGAAAAAGAGGCTCTTCAAAAAGCCACATCCCTGGTGGCGTGCAGGCCTTACGGGACTTGACCAGAACTCTCCAAGCCTGCATAACAGACTCATAAAATGGAGTCAGGCCAGGCAACTCACCCCCCTCCAGCTTTAAGAGGAAAAGGTGCTTGTCTAAGCCCAAACAGCCCGCTCTCCTCATCAATGTGTAGGCTGTGTCAACCCAGCTAGAACCGTCACTGTACAACAGTCTCTGGGCTGCTTGAAGCCGGAAAGCCATGATCCTGGAAGAAATGTCCACCAGGCCTTGCCCACCCTCGTGCAGTGGCAGGTACAGGGCTGAAGCTTTAATCCAATGTTGTCCAGACCAGAAGAAATTGACAAGGGTCCTCTGAAGCTCTTGTATCAGACCCTTTGGTGGCTGTAAAATCATTAGTCTGTGCCACAGGGTAGAGGCAGCAAGATTATTAGCTACCAGTACCCTTCCCCTATAAGACAGCTGGGGCAGCACCCATTTCCACCTAGACAATCTGGCACACACTTTCTCCACTACACCCTCCCAGTTCTTTTTCTGAAAGACATCGGAGCCTAGAAAAACCCCCAAAGTCTTCATCCCATCTCTGCCCCACTGAAGCCCCCCTGGTAACCGTGGAGCGGACCCCATCTGAAGCTGGCCTGCCCACAGCGCTTCACTCTTTCCCCAATTGACTCTAGCTGAGGAGGCCCCCTCATACACCTTTAAAGCGTCTGAGAGAACCTTAACATCCTCACCCCCTGTAATAAAAACTGTCACGTCATCTGCATACGCAGACAGTGCTATCGTGGGACCCTTCATTACACCTGGCACAGAGAAACCAGTAAGCTTCGCTCTTAAAAAACAAAGCATTGGTTCAAACGCCAGACTGTATAACTGATGCCCCTTTGGACAGGGATGGGACAACTCAAACCACCCCCCACCTTCACCATACACGAGGCCCCAGCATACAGTAAATTCATCCAAGACAAAAAAACATCCCCAAACCAAAGGCTTTCATTGTTTTAAACAAGTACTGGTGGTCCACACGATCAAAAGCCTTCTCCTGATCCAAAGAAAGTAAACCCACATTTACATCAGACAGTTTACAAATGTCTAAAACATCTCTTATTAGAAACAAGTGGTCAACAATAGAGCGATCAGGTACACAGTAGGACTGGTCCTTGTGGACCAACAATCCCAGATACTCTTTCAACCTGTTTGAGAGACATTAAAAAATATATATATATTCTGCACACAGCAAAGCAACAGGTCTCCAATTTTTTATGAGAGCCAA
>NC_139995.1:42067311-42226104 GCF_964263955.1 Coregonus lavaretus | reverse complement strand
GGAAGAGAGCCCTCATGAAAAGATTCACACACCACTTCATAAAAATCCTCCCCAATAGACCCCCAAAAGTGCTTATAAAACTCAGATGGTAAACCATCAATGCCAGGGGCTCGGCCTGTTGAGAGCTGCATAACTGCTGTGGACAGCTCTTGCAGTGTAATGTCAGAGTCCAATGCGACTCTTTGCTCAGGTCCCAATTGAGGAAGACCGTGTAACAACTGTTCAGTACACAGAGAGTCACAATCCTCCGCCTTATAGAGGGCAGAATAGAAATCCACGGCATGTTGACGCATTTCACTGTCATCCGTGGTCACCTTCCCATCAGGGAGACGAAGGCAGACCATCTGTTTACGTTGCAATGTCGACTGTCCTAGGTTAAAAAAAAAAGCACTAGGAGCATCCATATCCTTGAGGGAAGCGAAACGAGACCTAATCAAGGCACCCTTCACTCTTTCATGCAGAAACGACCTCAATTCATGTTTCTTGTCCTGTAAGTTCATGACTAGTCCGGGGTCATTCTGAGTGAGCAACTTCAATTCAATAGATTTAATGTCCTGTTCAAGGGCCCTGATAGTCTCTTTAACTTCAATTCGAGACAGAGCAGTATACTGTTGACAAAATAATCGTATTTGGGCCTTCCCAACCTCCCACCATTGTCTCAAGGACTCAAAATTCCCTTTTGTAACCCTCAATTTTTCCCAAAACAACAAAAACCTTTCACAAAACATGACATCATGTAACAATTTAACATTAAAATACCAATAAGATGATGACCTTCGTGGACAGGACAAGTGAATATCAACAGTGATCAGAGAAACCCACAGGAGTAATGTCACACCTTCCAACCCTACTACAGTATTGCTCAGATACATACAACCTGTCTAACCTTGCTGCACTGACATGACCTTCATTAACTTTTAGCCATGTGTACTGCCTAACTTTTGCATTCCTTACTCTCCACACATCAGAAAGCTCAAACTAGGTTAATAGACCAGACAGACAAATTGCTGACCGCAGGTGAGGTTCTTCAGCGGTGCGATCAACAGTAAAATCCACTGTACAGTTCCAGTCCCCCCCTAAAACCATACACCCCTCTTGGTCAGACTGTCTTAAGGTTTCCTTTATTTTATCAAAACCAACAATACGCTCTGTACCCTCATTAGGAGCATAAACATAAAAAAAAAAAAAAAAAAAAAAACATAACATCCACCTTGACCAATAAAACCCGACCCTTGACAATCTCTGTTGTAGATACCACAGTCACCCCTAAGCCTGAAGAAAACAAGATTGCCACCCCAGCACTGAAATTAGTACCATGACTGAGTATATGCTGCCCCTCCCACCACATACCCCAGTCAACCTCATTTTCCTCATCACTATGTGTCTCCTGTAGGAAAACTACATTAAGCGTTTTCTGTTTTATTACTTCTAATACCCAAGCCCTCTTATTCCTGTCCCTTCCTCCATTAATATTGAGAGAACCTACCCTTAGTACCTCCATATAGAAAAGAAAAAGGAAAAGCAGAAGATACCACAGAGAAACCAGACAAAGAGAATAGAGCACCCTATGAGGCATAATCATCATCATTATTAAAATTTTCTCTTAACCTGACCACGTTTCCCACCACCTTTTGCTGCTGCAACAGCAGTAACAAATTTCCTCAAGCGAAACCGCTTCTTCTCACTCAACTGGTCTAACCCCACCGTCTTCTGTAACATCACAGCTGACCTCACAAACTTATCAACATCAAAAGTTGATCCAGAAACCCATTTACCTCCTCTAGATCGTAAATTGAGTCCTCACCAGCTGATATCGTATCAAGAGAGATATCCATATCCTTCTCCTGATCCTCCTCAACTGAGGCCACAGACCACTGACTCCCCTCTACCACATCCCTTTCAACACTCCCCACTTGCACCCCATCACTCGTACCAGGCATCTCCTCCACTACCTGGGAGACTAGCCCCACCTGAACCCCATTACTCGTAGTGGGCATCTCCTCCACTACCTGGGAACCTAGCTCCACATGAACCCCCCCCCTCCTGTACCCCAGCACTCATAGTGGGCATCTCCTCCACTACCTGGGAGATTAGCTCCACATGAACCCTCTCCTGTAACCCATTACTTGTAGTGGGCATCTCCTCCACTATCTGGGAGATTAGCTCCACATGTACCCCCTCCTGTACCACAGCACTCGTACTGGGCACCTCCTCACCAGTCTGAGGAAATGGCCCTTCAGATCCATCCTTACCTTCTACAACCATTTTTTTCTGCTGCATAACATTTCCCTCTGGTACAAGTTGCACCTCTGTGCCCTCAACACGGACAACTTGTTCCTCAGCAACAGATGCGTGTGGCTGCTCTACCACTCTCAGCCCACCTCTTCCTACATCAGTGGGCCCAGGCGTTACGAGGACCACCTGCGCCCCTGACTCTGCCTTCTCCCTTTTCGGGCAAGCATGTCGCTTATGACCAACATCCCCACACTCAAAACACCGTTGACTACCCGTACTAGCATAAGCCATATACAGTCTATTGTCATACTTGACTTTAAACGATAACTCCAAAGTCTGCTCCGGTGAGTCCAAAAACATAAACACCTGTCGCCGAAACGACATTACCTGTTTCAACGCCGGGTGTTTGCAACCCAATGGGACAACCTTAATTGAACTTGCAAACTTCCCAAAGTGCAATAACTCGCGCTCCAATAGCTCATTTGGAATGAACGGCGGTACATTTGAAATCGTTACCCTTGTTGACGGAGAAAAAAGCGGCGTAACTTGAATAAACATTCCTTTA
Organism: Coregonus lavaretus; assembly: GCF_964263955.1. Taxonomy (NCBI): domain Eukaryota; kingdom Metazoa; phylum Chordata; class Actinopteri; order Salmoniformes; family Salmonidae; genus Coregonus; species Coregonus lavaretus. Next base: position 42,223,304 of record NC_139995.1, on the reverse strand, counting down.
AGAAGTACGCCATGCTCAACCATACGATCAACAAGGCGCTCTTCTTTAAGAAATACCACCACCGCTTTATTCATCCGTGATGCATAAGCAACATTCTCATATCCTACCTTCTCTCCTACGGCGACCAGAGAGAGAGAGAGAGAGAGAGCTGGTTGTTTCAGCCTTTACCCTTCATAAACAGTCATGATACCCTCAAAGACAATGTTGTTTCAGCTAGTCCAAATAATTATTACACTACTGTGTGTTTGTCTTTTTGTGCTCTCCAGCCCTTGTTGGACACAGAGCGAAACGGCCCTAACCTGCACTACTTGGTAGGGTGGAGGCGGAAGGATACGGGGGAGGAATGGAGTAATGTGACTACGGTGGGGGCGAAGCACATTGTCCATGACACAGAGACCTACGTTCCCTATGAGATCAAACTGCAGGCCAGGAATGACTTTGGACCAGGACCTGAGTCTAACATCATCATAGGATATTCTGGGGAGGACAGTACGTACACTCACAAACCTATATACAAGTGAAGCAATGTTTATTTTCTATTCATAATATTTTTTCCCAAATGTTTGCTCTCTTCTCTCTCTTTCTCTCTCGCACATTCTCTATCTATCTATCTATCTATCTATCTATCTATCTATCTATCTATCTATCTATCTATCTATCTATCTATCTATCTATCTATCTATCTATCTATCTATCTATCTATCTATCTATCTATCTATCTATCTATCTATCTATCTATCTATCTATCTATCTATCTATCTATCTATCTATCTATCTATCTATCTATCTATCTCTATATATATCTCACTCACTCACTCACTCACTCACTCACTCACTCACTCACTCACTCACTCACTCACTCACTCACTCACTCACTCACTCACTCACTCACTCACTCACTCACTCACTCACTCACTCACTCACTCACTCACTCACTCACTCACTCACTCACTCACTCACTCACTCATACACTCACTCACTCACACACTCATCATGTTCTCTCATCATGCTGATGGTCTCCTACCTGTGTGTTTTCCCCCAGAGCCTACAGCCCCTCCCACGGACCTGCATGTGTCTAAGATTGACAGCACCAAGGTCAACGTCCACTGGACCCCGGTAGACCCCAGCACTGTACTGGGAGAGTTCAAGGAGTACAGGGTGAGAACAGGACCTCCTGACTACAGACATGCACACACACAGACACACACACACACACACACCCTGTGATGACAGTGTGTGTGGCCCTCTCTCCCAGCTGTACTACTGGCGTGAGGGCAGCATGGTGAAGGGTCTGCATGTGAATAAAGAGAAGAAGACTAAAGGGTTCTACACTACCGTGGCCCAGCCTACAGGCGTACTGTCAGACCTACAGCCATACAGTCACTACCGCATATTTATGGTGGTCGCCAACAGTCGTTATGAGGGGCCGCCTAGCAACCATGTGGAGTTCCATACCAAGGAAGGAGGTGAGACTTGGAGAGGGAAGGACAACTCCAACTATCATAGAGGGCATCAGACAAATGAATTGTGTTTTTACATTGTAGCAGACTCGCTCCTACACCCTTCAACTCTCTCCCTCTTTGTCTCTCTCACACCCTCCATCACTTCCCCTCTCTCTCTCTCTCTCTCTCTCTCTCCTCTCTCTCTCTCCCTCTCTCTCTCTCGCTCTCTCTCTCTCTGTCTCGCTCTCTCCCCCCCCCTCTCTCTCTCTCTCTCTGTTTCTCTCTCTCTCTCTCTCTTTCTCTCTCTCTCTCTCTCCTCTCCCCCCTCTCTCTCTCTCGCTCTCTCTCTCTGTCTCGCTCTCTCTCCCCCCTCTCTCTCTCTCTCTCTCTCTCTCTCTCTCTCTCTCTCTCTCTCTCACTCTCTCTTTCTCTCTCGCTCTCTCTCTCTCTCTCTCTCTCTCTCTCTCTCTCTCTCTCTCTCTCTTGCTTGCTCTCTCTCTCTCTCTCTCTCTCTCTCTCTCTCTCTCTCTCTCTCTCTCCTGTGTGTGTAGTGCCAGACCTTCCTCAGTTCTTTAAGATCGTCCAGAGGAGTCCAGACTCTATCCACCTGGAGTGGGACAAACCCCTGGAGCCTAACGGCATTCTGATTGGATACACACTCAACTATCAAGCAGGTGAGCCCTTCTGATTGGATAAACAGTAAAGTACCAGACAAGTGAGGACTTCTGATTGGTTACACAGTCAAATGACAGTGAGGTGAGCACTTCTGATTGGATAGATGACAGGTGATCAGTTCTGGACACAGTGGTATACACTGAACAATAAGTTTTGTTAGCAGGTCAGAAAGGTCTTTCTAATAATGATACAAATCTAAGCTCATAACAGAGATTCCATCATCTCTTTTTAACATAAGGTTATGTCGATAGATGACACACTGCATTAGCTGACTAGCTGTCTGTGTATGTTGTGTTGTGTGTGTGTCCCTGTAGTGAACGGGTCACGTGTGGGCCGTATGCAGATGGAGAGTTTCCTCCCTAACGTGACAGCCTACAGACTCCGCTTGCCAGACCGAGCTATCCGCTACAAGTTCTACCTGGCAGCCCTCACACAGGTGGGAGCAGGGGAGGTCTACGCTGAGGAGTCTCCTCACTTCACCAACGAAGGTAAGTCGCCTCGGCACTGCATGCACATACACACACTCTGGCTCACACACACACACACAGACACACAAACATACTCAACTCAGACCTTTTTGCTATTACACACACTCACATATGTAGACACATTGTTGTCCCCAACGATGAAATCGGGGAGGGGACTGTGGATCTGTCTCCGTCTGTCAGTATGTGCGTTTGTACCTTAGTCACACGCGATATCTCAGACAGCACTGGGCCTCAAGGATGTGTCTTGCCATAGAGATTCGGCATTTACAAAATGACACTGATTGGCCCAAGGCGGGAGCTATAGTAATGAACTGAAATGTGTTAGTCACACGCGATATCTCACTTGGCCCAAGGGGGGCGCTGCATCATTCGTGGGGGACGTTTACTGTGATTTTACAGGTAAGTTGTTTAAGGCTGATATGCAGTAAGTCACCAGCTTGCATGGTCATGGGGCACATATGTGTTTGTTTTTCTTCTTCAGTGATGTAGTATGCTGGGTAATGAAAGATTTGGGGGTCATTGTAGAGGAGCAATCAAACAGATAACCAGAATGTATCTATACAGATGATCGTTAATTCACTGTGAGTTTAGAGTGACAAACTTCACAAAGACTGAATCCAAAAATGAAACCATCTATACTATGTAGACACAAAAAAAGTGTGATTTAAAAAAAAGAAGGTGGGATTTCTGAGTTAGTCTTAGCTCTTTCTGGGGACTGGGTTAGATGTTTGTGATGTGCATGAACGCACATCACACACACACACACACACACACACACACTGGTGTTAGTAGCGATCAATAGGTCAGTCAGTCTCCCTGAGTGCAGAATCACCCAGTGTTCTCCTTCTTGGCATGTCTCCTGTCTGTCTGTCTGTCTGTCGTTGTGCTCTTTTGTCAGAATGTTATTTTCTCTCTCTTTGTCTCTCTTCCTCTCCACTGGCTGACCCTCTATAGTGTCTTTTAACGCTGTGTCTTTCTCTCTCAGCCTCTCCGATTTCCGCTCTTGTTTTCCCTCCTCCACTTGCTGTCTCTCACTTTTCTTCCCCTCTTCTCTGTCTGTCTCCCCCTCCCCCTCCCCTGTCTCCCCCTCTCTCTCACCTGTCTCCCCCACTCTCTCACCTGTCGCTCCCTCTCTCTCACCTGTCTTCCCCTCTCTCTCACCTGTCTCCCCCCTCTCTCACCTGTGTCCCCCTCCTCCCCCTCCCCCTCTCTCTCACCTGTCTCCCCCTCCCCTGTCTCCCCCTCTCTCTCACCTGACTCCCTCTCCCTCTCCCTCTCCCTCTCCCTCTCCCTCTCCCTCTCCCTCTCCCTCTCCCTCCTCTCTGTCTGTCTCTCCCTGGGTGTTAACAGAATACTTTTTCAGCTCAGGTACTGACCACTCAGGTGTAGGTAACGGGAATTGCACAGCCCGTCTGTCTGTCTATCTGTCTTACTCCTCTCCGACTCTGTCTCACTCAATTTTTGAGCAATGGTGACCAGCTCAAATTAGTGACCATGTCATCTTTGCATTTCCGTACTACTTTGCCTGGTGATCATATCATATGTTTCTACCCCCCTTCTGATGACAGAAGTACAGACCCAGGCACTTTCTATTCTCAAAAAGGTGTGGAAACAAACAAAACAAATTAGGGGGTAACTTTGAGGTCTGTCAAGGGTAAAACCCTGAGCGAAACAACTTTTGAATGTGTATGAGTTCTCATCGAACAATTACATTCATTACTAACTAAGCTATTCAAAATTTCAATCAGTAGATTTATTTAATAGAACAATTAGTAAACAGCCATAAGGGTTGACATTGTCATCTAAATAAATTAGCAATTCATCTTGACAGAGAGCCTTGTACTGTGATCAGACAAAGTTCTCTGTACTGGACTGAACTGCACTCTAACAAACACTGGCTTCCCCTCTGTCCTCCAGCTGTCTGTCTGTCTATGATGTCTCTCTATCTGTCACTATATCTTTCGGTCTATAGGTGAGTCGCTGTGTGCTTTCAGGGATTGAACAAACCCATAGAACTCACAGGGTCCTATTTGACCTTGATCATAGAACCTACAGTATGTGGTCAGTTAAAACACTCTTACAGTGCATTCAGAAAGTATTCAGACCCCTTCACTTTTTCAACATTTTGTTACGTTACAGCCTTATTCTAAAATGGATTAAATCAATCTACACACAATACCCCATAATGACAAAGCAACATTTTTTGTAAATCTATTCAAAATAAAAAACGGAAATATCACATTTACATAAGTATTCAGACCCTTTACTCAGTAATTTGTTGAAGCACCTTTGGCAGCGATTACAGCTTTGAGTTTTCTTGGCACATCTGTATTTGGGGAGTTTCTCCCATTCTTCTCTGCAGATCCTCTCAAGCTCTGTCAAGTTGGATGGGGAGCGTCACTGCACAGCTTTTTTCAGGTCTCTCCAAAGATGTTAGATCGGGTTCAAGTCAGGGCTCTGGCTGGGCCTCTCAAGGACATTCAGAGACTTGTCTCGAAGCCACTCCTGCGTTGTTTTGGCTGTGTGCTTACGGTCGTTGTCCTGTTGGAAGGTGAACCGTCGCCCCAGTCTGAGGTCCTGAGCGCTCTGGAGCAGGTTTTCATCAAGGATCTCTGTACTTTGCTCCGTTCATCTTTCCCTCGATTCTGACTAGTCTCCCAGTCCCTGCCGCTGAAAAACATCCCCTCAGCATGATGCCGCCACCACCATTTTTAGCCATAGGGATGGTGCCAGGTTTCCTCCAGACGTGACACTTGGCATTCAGGCCAAATAGTTCAATCTTGGATTCATCAGAGCAGAGCATCTTGTTTCTCATGGTCTGAGAGTCCTTCAGGTGCCTTTTGGCAACTCCAAGCAGACTGTCATGTGCCTTTTACTGAGGAGTGGCTTCCGTCTGGCCACTCTACCATAAAGGCCTGATTGGTAGAGTGCTGCAGAGATGATTGTCCTTCTGGAAGGTTCTCCCATCTCCACAGAGGAACTCTGGAGCTCTGTCAGAGTGACCATTGGGTTCTTGGTCACCTCCGTGACCAAGGCCCTTCTCCCCCAATTGCTCAGTTTGGCCGGGCGGCCAGCTCTAGGATGAGTCTTGGTGGTTCCAAACTTCTTCCATTTAAGAATGATGGTGGCCACTGTGTTCTTGGGGATTCTCAATGCTGCAGAAATGTTTTGGTACCCTTCCCCAGATCTGTACCTCGACACAATCCTGTCTCGGAGCTCTAAGCACAATTCCTTCGACTCATGGCTTGGTTTTTGCTCTGAAATGCACTGTCAACTGTGGGACCTTATATAGACAGGTGTGTGCCTTTCCAAATCATGTCCAATCAATTGAATTTACCATAAGTGGACTCCAATCAAGTTGTAGAAACATCTCAAAGATGATCAGTGGAAACAGGATGCACCTGAGCTCAATTTCGAGTCTCATAGCAAAGGGTCTGAATACTTTTTCTGTTGTTGTTTTTTTATAAATGTACAAAAAATTCTAAAAACCTGTTTTCGCTTTGTCATTATGGGGTATTGTGTGTAGATTGATGAGGATTATTATTTTAAAATCCATTTTAGAATAAGGCTGTAAAGTAACAAAGTGTAAAAAGGGAAGGGGTCTGAATACTTTCCGAATGCACTGTAAAGGTAAAGGAATGAGTTTAGAAAGAACTAATGTCTCTGCCTCAACCTTCAGTTTTATTTTCAGTCACTTGTATATAGCAAAGTTGAACATGAATGGAATTGTATTTCTATCCTAGTTGTGTGTGGTCCTGATGTACTGTATCACCCTCATGCACTTACGGAAATCGTGAAGGTCATGGATATGGAGGCTTACATATCCTGACCTAGTGAGATATACATGGCGGAGGCTCAATCAAGCTAGTCATCTTGACTTCTTTCTTATGTCATTCTCGTTAGCACCAAAAGTTTAAAAAGTGTTGATAAGGGACAGAATGCGGTCAGACCATCAGATAATAGGCATATAAATTACTCTTACTGAATTTCCACGTGGGCGAGGATATTGGATATTGAATCAAAGCCTATTGGATGATAACTTGTTTTTAACTAGGACAGAGGAATTTATAACTTAATTTTTCCGACATAACATAGGTACAGCAAATCCCCTTATTGTATGGGACACATTTAAATGTGCCTTTAGAGGCCATGCAATTCAGTACTCATCACGAAAACAAAAACAATTTAGGTTAAAAGAGTCCATACTAACAAAGGAAATAGAAGGTCTAACAGAACAGATAGATAGCAATAAAAAAAAATGTACCATAGAGGCTCAGAATAAGTTAGAGGAAAAACAAAAAGAAATGGAGGAACTTATTCAAGAAAGATGAAGTGTAATATATTATAAAAAATAAAGAAAACTGGATGGAATATGGCGAAAAATGCACCAAATTCCTTGTTTAATCTTCAACATTGAAATGCTACCAAAAATAATTTACTGAAATTGGTTACAAATGACGGAGTCACCCATGATTCACCAAATTATTTTTTGAAGGAGGAAGCAAAGTACTTTAAGCATATGTTTTCGTTTCAGTCTCATTCATCTCCTCTAACCGAAGCTAATTGTATGGATTTTATTTTTGTATTGATAATGTAAAATGAACAGCCGTACAGAAAGACTCATATGAAGGCGAAATGACAGAGGAGGAACTTCTTGATGTAATTAAACCCTTTAAGTCCGGGAAAACTCCAGGGCTGGTGGCATACCAGTTGATGTATACCAAACCTTTTTTGATATACTCAGAGGACCGTTATTAGCATGTTTTAACCACTCCTATGTAAATGGTAGATTATCAGACACTTGACAAGGTCTGATTTCATTATTACTGAAACAGGATACAAGTGGGACATATAAAGATCCAGTCCATTAAAAAAATTGTAGGCCCCTTGTGATGCAAAAATTCTAGCAAACTGTATAGCGCATAGAATTAAAAAGGTATTGTCGGACATTATTCATCCTAATCAGACAGGTTTTTTACATGGACGATACATTGGAGATAATATAAAGCAAGTACTGGAAACAATAGAACACTATGAAAAATCTGGGAAACCAGGCCTTGTATTCATAGCAGACTTTGAAAAGGCTTTTGATAAAGTACGACTGGAGTTTATATATAAATGCCTGGAACATTTCAATTTTGGAGAATCTCTTATAAAATGGGTAAAAATCATGTATAGTAACCCTAGGTGTAAAATAGTACATAATGGCTATTTCTCTTTAGGTTTTTAACTGTTAAGAGGAGTAAAACAAGGTTGTCCACTATCGGCATATCTATTTATTATGGCCATCGAAATGTTAGCTATTAAAATCAGATCCAACAATAATATCAAGGGATTAGAAATCCAGGGCTTAAAAACAAAGGTGTCATTGTACGCTGATGATTAATGTATTCTCATAAATCCACAACTTGGATCCCTCCACAGCCTCATAGAGGATCTAGATAACTTTTCTAACCTCTCTGGATTACAACCAAATTATAATAAGTGTAATATATTACGTATTGGATCACTAAAAAATACAACTTTTACATTACTGTGTAGCTTACCAATAAAATGGTCTGATGGTGATGTGGATATACTCGGTATACATATCCCAAATGAAAGAAATGATCTCACTCCAATACATTTTAATAGAAAGTTAGCAAAAATAAATAAGATCTTGCTACCATGGCAAGTTAAATACCTATCTATTTGTGGAAAAATCTCCCTGATTAACTCTTTAGTAATATCCCATTTTACCTATTTGCTTATGGTCTTGCCTACACCTAGCGAACAGATTAGTAAAATATATGAGAAAAAAATATTCCATTTTATTTGTAACAGCAAGCCAGACAAAATTAAACGGGCCTATTTATATAATGAATATGAATTCGGAGGGCAGAAATTATTAAATATTAAAGCATTAGACCTCTCACTAAAGGCTTCCGTCTGTCAATGGGTGCTGAAGGTGGGTGTGGTGTATGAATCAGGCGCAGGACGCAGAGGCTCAGTCCAAAAGACTTTAGTGCAATATTCACGAAAATAAATAAGCACAATAAGCCCGAAGGCGAATACACGGCGCACACAGGCGTCAAATAAACGGCGCACTAACATGTGCAAAAAGAACCTCTCCAAAACACTGGAGGGAAATAAGTAGCTCCAACACGAAACAGAAGAGCAAACACACACAAAGACAAACACAACCAACGAGAACTAAATAGGACACTAACGAGGACTAACAAGACACAGGTGTACAACATCAAGACAAAACCAAACGAACATGAAACATAGATCGGTGGCAGCTAGTACTCCGGGGACGACGACCGCCGAAGCCTGCCCGAACCAGGAGGAGGAGCAGCCTCGGCCGAAACCGTGACACAGTCATACAAAAGTTATATTTAAATCCGAACTGGTTCTCTAGCAGATTAGTAAGAATGTCTCACCCTATGTTCAAGAATGGCCTTTTTCCCATTATTCAAATTTCAACCTCTCTCTTTCAGTTATTTGAAAAGGAAATAATCTCCCAAATATCACTATTTCTAAAACAAGCCATAGAAAGTTGGTTGCAATTTCAATTTCATCCACCAGAAACGACAGAACAAATAATACAACAAATATTGTGGTTAATCTCAAATATACTAATTGATACAAAAAAAACATGTTTAGAAAAAAAAAAAAAAGGTATAATCTTCGGAAATTATATCATAGGTAGGACTAGTGGAGTTATGTTGCACATGCAGCTAACAAAAACATATGGAAATGTCTGCTCTCCCCAAAATTACAACCAACTAATTGCAGCATTACCGCAAAAATGGAAGAGGAAAGTGGAAGAGAAAAAGTAAGGAACTTGTCTGTCGGCCCTGCATTAAAGACCATAATTGGTTAAAGAAAAGTGTGATAAATAAAAAAGTATACCAGTTTCTTTTAAGGACCAAAAAAATTGATAGCCGTGCCATATAGATTACAAAATTGTTGGGAAGAGATTTTTGACGTACCGATTCCATGGCACATGGTTTATGAACTGATACGCAAAACGACGCCGGATTCAAAACGTATAATTTTTCAATTGAAATTATTATAAAAAATTATTGTATCCAATAGAATGTTATTTATATGGGGGATACAACCTTCCCAGCTCTGCAGATTTTGCTGCGAAGAGACAGAATCGTTAGATCATTTGTTTTGGTACTGTCCATATGTAGCTAGTTTTTGGTCACAGGTCCAGGAATGGCTGAAGAATTGCAATATTTACCTGGAGCTAACCCTGCAGATAGCACTACTGGGTGACCTGAAAAGTCATAGTCAATCGATCAATAATATAATAATACTTTTAGCAATAATGTTTATTTACAATTTACAATCTGTAGAAACAATGAGAATAGAAAGGTTCAGAAGTTTTGCAAAGCATCACAGCACAGTTGAAAAATATATGGCAAATAGAAATCCGATATGGGTGGTGTTAAGAGATAGATGGAAGGGGTTGAATGGAGCTGAAGGTTGGGATTAATAACAACCAATAACAACAAGATAACTAATGTAAAACATACTGTGTCCATAAAACGTATATAGGTTATACATTTAGAACTGTTGTGAAAGAGCACAGTTTGAAAGATATGGACATCAGAAATAGATGGGAGAGGTTGAGGGTAGAGGAAGGACAGGAGTAAAAACAAACCAAATAGAACTATTGTAAAATAGACTGTGTCTATAAAATGTAAATAGTATGTATACGCTGGAAGTAGAGGCCTAAGCATTGTTGTTCACTAGTTTACTCCAATTAAGGGAGGGGTGGTAGGGTTAGAAAGTAATAAAGGAAAATATTTATTTTTTAAAGGATATGTACAGTGGGGGAAAAAAGTATTTAGTCAGCCACCAATTGTGCAAGTTCTCCCACTTAAAAAGATGAGAGAGGCCTGTAATTTTCATCATAGGTACACGTCAACTATGACAGACAAAATGAGAATTTTTTTCTCCAGAAAATCACATTGTAGGATTTTTTATGAATTTATTTGCAAATTATGGTGGAAAATAAGTATTTGGTCAATAACAAAAGTTTCTCAATACTTTGTTATATACCCTTTGTAGGCAATGACACAGGTCAAACGTTTTCTGTAAGTCTTCACAAGGTTTTCACACACTGTTGCTGGTATTTTGGCCCATTCCTCCATGCAGATCTCCTCTAGAGCAGTGATGTTTTGGGGCTGTCGCTGGGCAACACGGACTTTCAACTCCCTCCAAAGATTTTCTATGGGGTTGAGATCTGGAGACTGGCTAGGCCACTCCAGGACCTTGAAATGCTTCTTACGAAGCCACTCCTTCGTTGCCCGGGCGGTGTGTTTGGGATCATTGTCATGCTGAAAGACCCAGCCACGTTTCATCTTCAATGCCCTTGCTGATGGAAGGAGGTTTTCACTCAAAATCTCACGATACATGGCCCCATTCATTCTTTCCTTTACACGGATCAGTCGTCCTGGTCCCTTTGCAGAAAAACAGCCCCAAAGCATGATGTTTCCACCCCCATGCTTCACAGTAGGTATGGTGTTCTTTGGATGCAACTCAGCATTCTTTGTCCTCCAAACACGACGAGTTGAGTTTTTACCAAAAAGTTCTATTTTGGTTTCATCTGACCATATGACATTCTCCCAATCCTCTTCTGGATCATCCAAATGCACTCTAGCAAACTTCAGATGGGCCTGGACATGTACTGGCTTAAGCAGGGGGACACATCTGGCACTGCAGGATTTGAGTCCCTGGCGGCGTAGTGTGTTACTGATGGTAGGCTTTGTTACTTTGGTCCCAGCTCTCTGCAGGTCATTCACTAGGTCCCCCCGTGTGGTTCTGGGATTTTTGCTCACCGTTCTTGTGATCATTTTGACCCCACGGGGTGAGATCTTGCGTGGAGCCCCAGATCGAGGGAGATTATCAGTGGTCTTGTATGTCTTTCATTTCCTAATAATTGCTCCCACAGTTGATTTCTTCAAACCAAGCTGCTTACCTATTGCAGATTCAGTCTTCCCAGCCTGGTGCAGGTCTACAATTTTGTTTCTGGTGTCCTTTGACAGCTGTTTGGTCTTGGCCATAGTGGAGTTTGGAGTGTGACTGTTTGAGGTTGTGGACAGGTGTCTTTTATACTGATAACAAGTTCAAACAGGTGCCATTAATACAGGTAACAAGTGGAGGACAGAGGAGCCTCTTAAAGAAGAAGTTACAGATCTGTGAGAGCCAGAAATCTTGCTTGTTTGTAGGTGACCAAATACTTATTTTCCACCATAATTTGCAAATAAATTCATTAAAAATCCTACAATGTGATTTTCTGGAAAAGAAAATCAAAATTTGTCTGTCATAGTTGACGTGTACCTATGATGAAGATTACAGGCCTCTCTCATCTTTTTAAGTGGGAGAACTTGCACAATTGGTGGCTGACTAAATACTTTTTTCCCCCACTGTATATATATGTATGTATATGTTTGTATGTATGTATGTATGTGCATATGTATGTGTTTATATATGTATTTATATGTGTGTATGTATGTACAGTTGAAGTCGGAAGTTTACATACACTTAGGTTGGATTCATTAAAACTCGTTTTTCAACCACTCCACAAATTTCTTGTTAACAAACTATAGTTTTGGCAAGTCGGTTAGGACATCTACTTTGTGTATGACACAAGTCATTTTTCCAACAATTGTTTACAGACAGATTATTTCACTTATAATTCACTGTATCACAATTCCAGTGGGTCAGAAGTTCACATACACTAAGTTGACGGTACCTTTAAACAGCTTGGAAAATTCCAGAAAATTATGTCATGGCTTTAGAAGCTTCTGATAGGATAATTGACATCATTTGAGTCAATTGGAGGTGTACCTGTGGATGTATTTCAAGGCCTACCTTCAAACTCAGTGCCTCTTTCCTTGACATCATGGGAAAATCAAAAGAAATCAGCCAAGACCACAGAATTTATTTTGTAGAACACACATCTGGTTCATCCTTGGGAGCAATTTCCAAACGCCTGAAGGTACCACGTTCATCTGTACAAGCAATATTACGCAAGTATAAATACCATGGGACCACGCAGCCGTCATACCGCTCAGGAAGGAGACGCGTTCTGTCTCCTAGAGATGAACGTACTTTGGTGCGTTTGGTGAGGAAACAGGTACAAAAGTATCTATATCCACAGTAAAACGAGTCCTATATAGTCATAACCTGAAAGGCCACTCAGCAAGGAAGAAGCCACTGCTCCAATACCGCCATAAAAAAAGCCAAACTACGGTTTGCAACTGCACATGGGGACAAAGATCGTACTTTTTGGAGAAATATCCTCTGGTCTGATGAAACAAAAATAGAACTGTTTGGCAATAATGACCATCGTTATATTTGAAGGAAAAGGGGGAAGGCTTGCAAGCCGAAGAACACCATCCCAACCGTGAAGCACGGGGGTGGCAGCATCATGCTGTGGGGGTACTTTGCTGCAGGAGGGACTGGTGCACTTCACAGAATAGATGGCACCATGAGGAAGGAAAATTATGTGGATATATTGAAGCATCATCTCAAGACATTAGTCAGGAAGTTAAAGCTTGGTCACAAATGGGTCTTCCAAATGGAAGCATACTTCCAAAGTTGTGGCAAAATGGCTTAAGGACTACAAAGTCAAGGTAAAAAACTGAGTCAAGGACTTCAACCTTCCAACTCCCGGGGAAGGACTGCCCGTTCCATGATCTCGCCATCACGGTTGACAACTCCGCTGTGTCCTCCTCCCAGAGTGCGAAGAGCCTAGGCGTGACCCTGGACAACACCCTGTCGTTCTCCGCCAACATCAAGGCGGTGACCCGCTCCTGCAGGTTCATGCTCTACAACATTCGGAGAGTACGACCCTGCCTTACACAGGAAGCGGCACAGGTCCTAATCCAGGCACTTGTCATCTCCCGTCTGGACTACTGCAACGCGCTGTTGGCTGGCCTCCCTGCCTGTGCCATTAAACCCCTACAACTCATCCAGAATGCCGCAGCCCGTCTGGTGTTCAACCTTCCCAAGTTCTCTCACGTCACCCCCCTCCTCCGCACACTCCACTGGCTTCCAGTTGAAGCTCGCATCCGCTACAAGACCATGGTGCTTGCCTATGGAGCAGTGAGGGGAACGGCACCTCTGTACCTTCAGGCTCTGATCAGTCCCTACACCCAAACGAGGGCATTGCGCTCATCCACCTCTGGCCTGCTGGCTCCCCTTCCTCTGCGGAAGCATAGTTCCCGCTCAGCCCAGTCAAAACAGTTCGCTGCTCTGGCACCCCAATGGTGGAACAAGCTCCCTCACGACGCCAGGACAGCGGAGTCACTCACCACCTTCCGGAGACATTTGAAACCCCACCTCTTTAAGGAATACCTGGGATAGGATAAAGGAATCCTTCTACCCCCCCCCCCCCCCCCCCCAATTGTAAAGTGGTTATCCCACTGGCTATAGGGTGAACGCACCAATTTGTGAGTCGCTCTGGCTAAGAGCGTCTGCTAAATGACGTTAATGTGCCCTTGAGCAAGGCACTTAACCCTAATTGCTCCTGTAAGTCGCTCTGGATAAGAGCGTCTGCTAAATGACTAAAATGTAAATGTAAATGTAACTGTTAAGGACTTCAACTGAGTTTAAATGTATTTGGCTAAGGTTTATGTAAACTTCCAACTTGAAGTCGGAAGTTTACATACACCTTAGCCAAATACATTTAAACTCAGTTTTTCACAATTCCTGACATTTAATCCTAGTAAAAAGTCCCTGTCAGTTAGGATCACCACTTTATTTTAAGAATGTGAAATGTCAGAATAATATTAGAGTGAATGATTTATTTAAGCTTTTATTTATTTCATCACAAACCCAGTGGGTCAATAGTTTACATACTCAATTAGTATTTGGTAGTATTGCCTTTAAATTGTTTAACTTGGGTCAAATGTTTCAGGTAGCCTTCCACAAGCTTCCCACAAAAAGTTGGGTGAATTTTGGCCCATTCCTCCTGACAGAGCTGATGTAACTGAGTCAGGTTTGTATGCCTCCTTGCTTGCACACGTTTTTTCAGTTCTGCCCACAAATGTTCTATAGGATTGAGGTCAGGGCTTTGTGATGGCCACTCCAATACCTTGACTTTGTTGTCCTTAAGCCATTTTGCCACAACTTTGGAAGTATGCATGGGGTCATTGTCCAGTTGGAAGACCCATTTGCGACCAAGCTTTAACTTCCTGACTGATGTCTTGAGATGTTGCTTCAATATATCCACATAATTTTCCTTCCTCATGATGCCATCTATTTCGTGAAGTGCACCAGTCACTCATGCAGCAAAGCACCCCCACAGCATGATGCTGCCACCCCCGTGCTTCACGGTTGGGATGGTGTTCTTCGGCTTGCAAACATCCCCCTTTTTCCTCCAAACATAACGATGGTCATTATGGCCAAACAGTTCTATTTTTGTTTCATCAGACCAGAGGACATTTCTCCAAAAAGTACGATCTTTGTCCCCATATGCAGTTGCAAACCGTAGTCTGGCTTTTTTATGGCGGTTTTGGAGCAGTGGCTTCTTCCTTGCTGAGCAGCCTTTCAGGTTATGTCGAAATAGGACTCGTTTTACTGTGGATATAGATACTTTTGTACCTGTTTCCTCCAGCATCTTCACAAGGTCCTTTGCTGTTGTTCTGGGATTGGTTTACACTTTTCGCACCAAAGTACGTGCATCTCTAGGAGACAGAACGCGTCTCCTTCCTGAGCGGTATGACGGCTGCGTGGTCCCATGGTGTTTATACTTGCGTACTATTGTTTGTAAGGATGAACGTGGTACCTTCAGGCGTTTGGAAATTGCTCCCAAGGATGAACCAGACTTGTGGAGGTCTACAATTTATTTTCTGAGGTCATGGCTGATTTCTTTTGATTTTCCCATGATGTCAAGCAAAGAGGCACTGAGTTTGAAGGTAGGCCTTGAAATACATCCACAGGTACTCCTCCAATTGACTCAAATTATGTCAATTAGCCTATCAGAAGCTTCTAAAGCCATGACATCATTTTCTGGAATTTTCCAAGCTGTTTAAAGGCACAGTCAACTTAGTGTATGTAAACTTCTTACCCACTGGAATTGTAATACAGTGAATTATAAGTGAAATAATCTGTCTGTAAACAATTGTTGGAAAAATTACTTGTCATGCCGACTTGCCAAAACTATAGTTTGTTAACAAGAAATGTGTGGATTGGTTGAAAAACTAGTTTTAATGACTCCATCCTGAGTGTATGTAAACTTCCGACTTCAACTGTATGTATGTGTGTGTATGTATGTACATATGTGTGTGTGTGTGTGTGTATATATATATATATATATATATATATATATATATATATATATATATATATATATATATATATATATATTTGCAAATAAATATATGGGGGATTGGAGGTGATGCAGACAATTACGTTGATGCAATATTATAGCTGATCTAAAATGAAAATAAGAAATTAATAAAAGTCTAGGTCAGGATCACCTGTAGCATAGTCAGTGTCAACTTCCTGATCTTTCTGAGGTTTGAACTTTGAACCCAATCCCTGATGGCACATTTTCAACTCGAATCAAGACATAATTTCCGGTCTGTCACAAGCCTTGGATCTTGTGTACTGACTGAGCCAACAAAGAAGTCGGCCCATATTGACATGGATGCACTGTGGGGTGTGGGAGAGACTTGCTTTCATTTTTAAGTGGAGATGTGAGTACATTTCCGGGGGTGGGGTGAGGGGGTGAATTAAGCTTATACTGCTCTTCCTGGAATGAATCTCCATCATCAAACGTTCTCTGCTTCTCATTAATTCGCATTCTCGCTCACCGCTGCTTGCACTTCAGCTGTCGGGGGGGGGGGGGGGGGGGGGGTCACAGGTAAGATGTCCCTGAGCTTGGGGTTCAACCCTTCTGAAAGGCAATGCTTCTGATCTCTGCCTTTTGACTGATACAGCCTGGGATTGGTGCAGATTTTAGATTGACATGGCTTGCGGCCAATGTGATCTCTGGCTGGCTGTTTAGCGTTACCTGGGCAACAAGGGTTCTTAAGCACCTGCCTGTACTTATGCCTGCTTTTCCTCCTCTTCCTCTTCTTCTCTCATGGTTGGCTCTCTCTAGCATGCTGCGTGTCATGGCTGATCTGAGGGAGTTTGGGAAGTATGCATGGGGGAGGGAGGAGGGAGGGATGCAGTTCAACAAGCATGAGTTAATCTGCTCTCTAGTGGGATCCTCCAAATGGAGATGTTCATCAACTTCAAGGTAAAAAGAAGCGTAACACGAAGATCCTACATAGGTCCTACAAAGAAGGTCATAGAGTGAGGGAAAAAAGTATTTGATCCCCTGCTGATTTTGTACGTTTGCCCAATGACAAAGACATGATCAGTCTATAATTTTAATGGTAGGTTTGTTTGAACAGTGAGAGACAGAATAACAACAAAAAAATCCAGAAAAACGCATCTCAAAAATTTTATAAATTGATTTGCATTTTAATGAGGGAAATAAGTATTTGACCCCTCTGCAAAACATGACTTAGTACTTGGTGGCAAACCCCTTGTTGGCAATCACAGAGGTCAGACGTTTCTTGTAGTTGGCCACCAGGTTTGCACACATCTCAGGAGGGATTTTGTCCCACTCCTCTTTGCAGATCTTCTCCAAGTCATTAAGGTTTCGAGGCTGACGTTTGGCAACTCAAACCTTCAGCTCCCTCCACAGATTTTCTATGGGAGACTGGCTAGGCCACTCCTGGACCTCTTGAGCCACTCCTTTGTTGCCTTGGCCGTGTGTTTTGGGTCATTGTCATGCTAGAATACCCATCCACGACCCATTTTCAATGCCCTGGCTTAGGGAAGGAGGTTCTCACCCAAGATTTGACGGTACATGGCCCTGTCCATCGTCCCTTTGATGTGGTGAAGTTGTCCTGTCCCCTTAGCAGAAAAACACCCCCAAAGCGTAATGTTTCCACCTCCATGTTTGACGGTGGGGATGGTGTTCTTGGGGTCATAGGCAGCATTCCTCCTCCTCCAAACACGGCGAGTTGAGTTGATGCCAAAGAGCTCGATTTTGGTCTCATCTGACCACAACACTTTCACCCAGTTCTCCTCTGAATCATTCAGATGTTCATTGGCAAACTTCAGACGGGCCTGTATATGTGGTTTCTTGAGCAGGGGGACCTTGCGGGCGCTGCAGGATTTCAGTCCTTCACGGCATAGTGTGTTACCAATTGTTTTCTTGGTGACTATGGTCAAAGCTGCCTTGAGATCATTGACAAGATCCTCCCGTGTAGTTCTGGGCTGATTCCTCACCGTTCTCATGATCATTGCAACTCCACGAGGTGAGATCTTGCATGGAGCCCCAGGCCGAGGGAGATTGACAGTGTTTCTTCCATTTGCAAATAATCACACCAACTGTTGTCACCTTCTCACCAAGCTGCTTGGCGATGGTCTTGTAGCCCATTCCAGCCTTGGGTAGGTCTACAATCTTGTCCCTGACATCCTTGGAGAGCTCTTTGGTCTTGGCCATGGTGGAGAGTTTGGAATCTGATTTTGATTGCTTCTGTGGACAGGTGTCTTTTATACAGGTAACAAGCTGAGATTAGGAGCACTCCCTTTAAGAATGTGCTCCTAATCTCAGCTCGTTACCTGTATAAAAGACACCTGGGAGCCAGAAATCTTTCTGATTGAGAGGGGGTCAAATACTTATTTCCCTCATTAAAATGCAAATCAATTTATAACATTTTTGACATGCGTTTTTCTGGATTTTGTTGTTGTTATTCTGTCTCTCACTGTTCAAATAAACCTACCACATGCCTTTGTCAGTGGGCAAACGTACAAAATCAGCAGGGGATCAAATACTTTTTTCCCTCACTGTACATATGCCCCTGTATGTTCACTGTAGATACTGTGATGATGATGCTCAAAATGGCGTCCGACGAAAACAAGGCTCCTTTGTAATAACAGTAGGGTATCTAAATATGGATTTCCCATTACTTCCTGTTTATTCTAAATAAACTCCACACAAGATAGAGCTGCTCTGTTTGTTGATATGGGCCAGGATGGGGGTTGAGGAGTGTCATAGCAGCAGTTGGCCACTTTGGGGCACTGATATTCCACTTTAAGGCCCTCATCGTGGGTTGTGTGATGAGTAAATTATCTATAAAAAAGTATATTTCTGTTGACCTCTTTTGGCTAATTGGACAGTTGCCTTTTCCTTATTTCTGCACCAGTCAACAGTGCTGGTTCTGGGAAATTCCATATCACCTTTCTGCTCATTGGTTCATTGACTTTCTCTCTGTGTCTCTATTAGTGTGTGTGATTACCTGTGATTTCCTGCTTTTGTCTTTAACCCTGTGCTCTCTTCCCCCTGCCCTGTAGTCGAGCCTACAGACGTCTCCGTGTCTACAACTGTCCCTCCTCCTCCTCCTCCTCCTCCCACTACTACCGCTGCTACTACAACCAGTAGTACTACTACTACTACTACTACTATTACTACTACTACTATTACAACTCCTAGCACTACTACTACTACTACCACAGCTGCTACTGCTGCGACTACTACTACCACTCCTGTGTTGGTTACCGTCACCAAGCAAGCAGATAAGAATGTGTTGGGTACATACAGTAGGCCTACTGTTAACTTTAGGGTACCTTTAGTTCAGTCATTCTCTTCCATGGCAGTATAGATGAAATAGATTGACAATGGATGACACTTTTAAAGAGGCATTTTAAAGCTGTGTTGTGTTATTTGTATATCTTCCCCAAGATTCAAGTGATAAATTAATAAGCTTTAATTTGAAGCATTTTGATTGGCTACTCTCTCCTGACCAGGAAGGAAGCATTTGGAGGAACTGGCTGCATTCCAATATACCACTTCATTACCTTGTCATATCTCCTTGGAGATAGGATACAGGAAATTAAGTCACTTTAAAGTATTGGAACGTAACCATTAACTCAACACTGTTCGGTCGGGCTGTGAGAATCCAACGTATAAATAATAACAGTTAGAGGGTGTTTGTGGGCCATTATAACTCTGTTCAATACAGTGTTCCTATTAAGGGGATACATGGGCTACTGGGCACCTCCATTACAAATCAAGACACCCCTATAATTGTTAAGACATTAACTGTGGAGTGGACACCACCAGAAGTGTTAAGACATCAATGTTGACACTCCTTAAAAGTGTTCAAATATAACACTGTTTATAGGGCAACCCTAAATCTAAACCTAACACTAGAACCATTGTGTGATTGCAACCTTGCGTGTGTGGCTGTTGTAACACGCCCCTCTCTGCTCCACCTTGCCCCTGACCCTGCCCTGACCCCTGACCCCGCCCTGCCCTCTAGTAGGCATGGCTCCTGGGAGGGTGATCTGGAACCTGACGGTGGAGCCTAACAGTAACTACGCTAACGTCAGCTGGAACCACAACTTCCCGGCCGGCAGCAGCGAGTTCCAGCTAGAGTTCACACTGGACAGTAAGATCCACACCCAGAGTTTGTGTCAGATCTTAGGCTGGACAATAAGAAAAGACCCAGAGTTTGTGTCAGAGCTTCTGGACGATAAGAAAAGACCCAGAGTTTGTGCCAGAGCTTCTGGACAATAAGAAAAGACCCAGAGTTTGTGCCAGAGCTTCTGGACAATAAGAAAAGACCCAGAGTTTGTGCCAGAGCTTCTGGACAATAAGAAAAGACCCAGAGTTTGCAACAGGCAAACTGAATGAAGCCCAGCTCAAGTATTTGAAAGGATTTGACATACGTATTTAACCCAAGTCTGATCGTATCAAACCTACAGTTCAAAATCCATCCTAGGCAGAAATGTCAATAGTGAAGTCAGTCTTCAGACGGTCTATCTCTGTAGAGATACTGGGATTTCTGAAAGGAACTGTGAGGCATTCCTGGGACAGGGACATACACCAACCTGGCTTTATTAAAGAAATCCAGTTCAATTCATGACAGCCCTTCACTCTAGTAGAGAAATTAGGCTTTTATTCGGAGGCGAGTCATGCAACATTCTCATTTCTATTCATAAAACTCCCTGTCGGGCAGAAAGGTAATTTCTGAGGAGAAACTCAACTCTCATTTCATTTTGCGTCAGCAGAGCTGAGTTCAGTTACCTATATAAGTCAGATTATGATCTGTATAGCTGTAGATAGGGTGAAACATATAATATATTCTGTGGCATTTCTATTTGAATAATGAATGTGTTATTTTATAGCACCCCCAGTTTCTATTGCACTTTGATTGGAGATTTTGTTTCTTTCCCTACCAAAGGCTTTGTTGAATTTGTCTTTCATTGTGCCCATGTTCATTTTCTCTCTCTGGTTGTAACAGATGTTCCTTTCAGAAAGTGTTTTGTGAGGCTGAGGGAGAAATGAAGAAAGATCTTAGTCAGTAGAGAGAGAGAGAGACCCTCTAGAATTATGTTTTATTTTACTAGGGGGAAATACACTGTTTAATGAAAAACATTCCTTAAAACTATGCTACCTACTACAGTAAAGTGATGGTACAGTGATGTCAGTATATGTGTGTGTTCAATCATCCTGATTGCAAAAGAGAAGCTGTTAGGGTGATGTTCACATGGGCCGAGCATGTGCACACATTGCTCTGTATTTGCTCTATATCAATTACATAGTTATAACACACAAGATACCTAACTCTGTCCCTCTCTACTGCTCTTTGTCTATCTCTCTATTTGGAAATGTGTCTTTGTATTGTTCATGTCCATAGTGTATTATGATGTCCTAACTCCCCATACTATGCTGTGTGCATCCTTCATGGCTACTACCCAGTATCACGCTGCTGCATCACCTGGCTGTCTGCATGTCTGGCTATCTGGCTCGCTGTCAGGCTGTATGATTGGTTGTGTGGCTTGTTTTTCTATTGACTGTTTAGAGTAAGAGTCAGGGGGAGGGAGGATGATGTCTTTATTCACACACACAGACACACATACACATTTTACATTGACATTTTAGTCATTTAGCAGACGCTCTTATCCAGAGCAGCTTACAGTAGTGAGTGCATAAATGTTCATACTTTTCACACACACACATGTTTTGGATTCAAGGCTGTACACTGAGTCAAATAGCATAGATATGTTTTAGATATTCCGCTTTAGCTTAATCTTTTAATGGTTGTAAGGAATGTGTTTTTATATTAGTCAGATATTCTTCCCAGTTATTGATTTTCGCAGCGCTTCAGGTCTGTTTGTTGCCTAGTCAAGGTTGCATTTTTTTCATATTATTTGGTTTAGTTGCTTCAGAGGCTGCAGTGGATGTAGCAAGCTTTGGAATGATTTTGGGTGATTGCTGTATGATGATTGCTATATGATGATGTCACCCTTTCAGGGGGTCAAAGGTCATAGCATGGTGCATGATGTCACCAGTTTGCGTGCTCCTCCAGCCATCACCGACCCATGCCCACAGCTTGGTGATGTCAGAAGGGGCACGTCTTTCCATTGGAAAGATGCTCCGTTTAGTTTTCACCATTGGTGTGTTTTTTTTATTGAGATGAGTGGAGGACTATGGGTAATTGAGACATAGAGCTTCTCTACCCTCCCGCCCTTTGCTATTCCAGAATACTGAGTGTTCCATAATGGTCAATTTAAATTCCACCAGTCCGGGTAATACAACTAACTTACTGCTGCCAATTCAGCGGGAGTTTAGTTTCGTAAAACTTTGATGTCCACAGTATTATAGTAGCCTGAAGGAACACCTGCTCTCTAGCTCTACCTCTTTTCTCCTGCTCCACAAAATGTCCCCTTTTTAGATTAGATTTCTCAGGAGAATTATCCCCCAGGAGAAAAATGTGGTTTCACTTCCACTGAGAAGAAAATGAACAAAAAATAATCCTCTAAAAGCCATCTTTTAAAAGCTTTCTTAAAGAGCTGCAGCTCTTCTATTCACTTTCAATCTCTATTAATTCTATTAACATAGCTGTATACGTGACATTGGCTTAGAAATGTAGCTATTAATTTCAACGAGGTTGTTAATGAGTGGTGGATGTTGGAGGGAGGGTGTGTGTGCTGCATTGGGTCAGTCTCAATTTACTCCAGTAGCCCACCATCTCATAGCGGGAGAAACAGTCCCACCCATGTCGCATTACTGCGTCTTACCCTTCCTATTTACCTCATTACCATGGTAGCCTGGCCCCGCCCCACGACGGAGTATGATTGGCGCCTCTCTTGTGTTCCAAGGCAACGGCAGTCTGTCAAGCGTACCGGTGAACCAGCCGCCCATTAAGCTGGCGGGGCTGATCGAAGGGGCCAAGTACCGCCTGAGGGTGTACTCCAATGAATACCACAGCATCTCCAGCAATGTTGTCACCTTTGAGACCAGCGCAGGTGAGACTCCACCTGCCAGGTGAGGAGGGATGGTACATGGCCAGATCAGGTCATGTCAGATAGCCTGGGGGCCAGTCTGTCTGCATCAGCCCAGTCTAGGAGACTATAGCAGACTAATGCAGAGACATTACAGCACCCAGGCTACAGAGACCCCATGGATACCCCAGTTCCCTAACAATGAGGTCTGTTGGGTCAGATCAGATCACTGTGGTGCTCCTGCCGGGTGAAAGAAGGCTAGAAGTTGATATAGCTCCAAGGAGTTGGTATTGAAGTGTTGGCAAGACTTCCCCCGTCCATCAACCAATTATTCAACTGTAGTGTAGAGGGACTGTTTTGTCTCTGTTCTTTAGAATGGGTAGTTCTGAATTTCGGGGAATATCGATTTAGCTCTTTGTGATGTCTTGATTTTCCGTAGGAGTGTATTCCATGTGGTAAGAATAATCCAATGAAATGTAATGTATGATAGGTTCATGTGTAAACAAGTCATATACAATGGATCTTATATATACCTATACTTTATCTTTCTATCTTTGCTTTGTTCTGAGCAAATTCACTTTGCCAATTTCACACTTGGTTAATTGGTTAGTAATTATAAGCTATTAATGTCATTTTTAAAACATATATTTAGGCCTGCATTGTGTTACAGAAGTGTTTTCCAACCTGTAATGAAGTACCTTTATGTGGTTGGTTTATTTTAGAGTTAGATAGAAGACTGGTGTCAAATAACAATACTTTTTTTTGTGGTTGGTTGCTTTGAAAATTTGCTGTGCATGATATTATGTTCCTTCTGTTAAAATACCTAGGTTTTGTGTTCCAATTGACAAATTGACCCAACGCATATTGTAGAGTTGCATATTCTGCTTTATTTTGAAATGAAAAATCCACTTTTTCTCTACTAATGTCATTGTCAAGGTGTGGGGAAATGAAGATAAATAATGTATTATTCAGATAGATTTACTGGGATACCATCTAGAGTTGTAGCTCTGTGTTGAGGGAATACTAGAATGCTGTGATGATGGTTTGGGTTGTCATACATTCTGTGGTTGCTGTATCTTGATTTGAACAGCCTTGGATGAGGTCAGATTGTCGGATGTTTTGAACTGCCTTGGATGAGGTCAGATTGTCGGATGTATTGCCAGTGACTCATTTGGGGCAAAACAGTCTCTTATTATTTTTCTCCCTCTCTCTGTGTGTCTCATCTCTCCCACCTGTGTGTGTGTGTGTGTGTGTGTGTGTGTGTGTGTGTGTGTGTGTGTGTGTGTGTGTGTGTGTGTGTGTGTGTGTGTGTGTCAATGTGTTTGCCTGCTGACAGCCTACATTAAAGACCAGGTGGACATTGCTACCCAAGGCTGGTTCATCGGGCTGATGTGTGCCATCGCTCTCATCATCCTCATCCTTCTCATTGTCTGCTTCATCAAGAGGAGTCGCGGAGGCAAATATCCAGGTAAGGGTTAACACAAGGGAGTTGAATATCCAGGTAAGGGTTAACACAAGGGAGTTGAATATCCAGGTAAGGGTTAACACAAGGGAGTTGAACATCCAGGTAAGGGTTAAAGGCCCAGTGCAGTCAAAAACATGATTTTCCTGTGTTTTATACACTGAACAAAAATATAAATGCAACATGTAAAGTGTTGGTCCCATGTTTAATAAGCTGAAATAAAAGATCCCAGAAATGTTCCATATGCACAAAAAGCTTATTTCTCTCAAATGTTGTGCGCAAATGTGTTTACATCCCTGTTAGTGAGCATTTCTCCTTTGCTAAAATAATCCATCCACCTGACAGGTGTGGCATATCAAGAAGCTGATTAAACAGCATGATCATCAAAACAGGTGCACCTTGTGCTGGGGACAATAAAAGGCCACTCTAAAATGTGCGGTTTGGTCACACAACACAATGCCACAGATGTCTCAAGTTTTGCTGACTGCAGGAATGTCCACCAGAGCTGTTGCCAGATAATTGAATGTTCATTTCTCTACCATAAGCCATCTCCAACGTTGATTCAGGGAATTTGCCAGTACGTCCAACCGGCCTCACAACCGCAGACCACGTGTAACCACGCCAGCCCAGACAAGCTGCCATCAGAGTGCCCCATGGTGGCTGTGGGGTTATGGTATGGGCAGGCATAAGCTACGGACAACGAACACAATTGCATTTTATCGATAGAAATTTGAATGCACAAAGATACCGTGACGAGATCCTGAGGCCAATTGTCGTTCCATTCATCCGCCGCCACATGCTTCAGCATGATAATGCACAGAACCATGTCGCAAGGATCTGTACACAATTCCTGGCAGCTGAAAATGTGTCAGTTCTTCCATGGCCTGCATACTCACCAGACATGTCACCCACTGAGCAAGTTAGGGATGTACTGGATCGACGTGTACGACAGCGTGTTCACGTTACCGTCAATATCCAGCAACTTCGCACAGCCATTGAAGAGGAGTGTGACAACATTCCACAGGCCACAATCAACAGCCTGATCAACTCTATGCGAAGGAGATGTGTCGCGCAGCATGAGGCAAATGGTGGTCACACCAGAAACTGATCCATGCCCCTACCTTTTTTTAAAGGTATCTGTGATCAACAGATGCATATCTGTATTCCCAGTCATGTGAAATCCATAGATTAGGGTCTAATGAATTCATTTCAATTGACTGATTTCCTTATATGAACTGTAACTCAGTAAAATCTTTGAAATTGTTGCATGTTGCGTTTATAGTGTATATATATTTCTACACTATGAGGTTGGAATAATACTGTGAAATTGTGAAAATTATGATAATGCTCTTATACTGTAAGAGCTGTTTGAAAAGAACGGCTGAAATTTCAGGCAGTAAATTAATTAATAGACCAATACACGGGTTGGTTTTTTAGCCACACAACCGATGCGTGCGCAACTATGGGGCAAAACAGACGGGGTTGACTTAGATTGTTGACAAAATGTAAACTCATGCTCATGCAGCCAAACATGCCCTCGTAAAACTGACTATCCTACCGATCCTTGACTTCGGCGATGTCATTTACAAAATAGCCTCTAACACTCTACTCAGCAAATTGGATGTAGTCTATCACAGTGCCATCCGTTTTGTCACCAAAGCCCCATATACTACCCACCATTGTGACCTGTACGCTCTCGTTGGCTGGCCCTCACTACATATTCGTCACCAAACCCACTGGCTCCAGGTCATCTATAAATCACTGCTAGGCAAATCCCCGCCTTATCTTAGCTCATTGGTCACCGTAGCAACACCCACCCGTAGTATGCGCTCCAGCAGGTATATCTCACTGGTCATCCCCAAAGCCAACACCTCCTTTGGCCGCCATTCCTTCCAGTTCTCTGCTGCCAATGACTGGAACGAACTGCAAAAAATATCTGACTTTAAGCATCAGTTGTCAGAGCAGCTTACCGATCACTGCACCTGTACACAGCCCATCTGTAATTAGCCCACCCAACTACCTCATCCCCATATTGTTATTTATTTTGCTCATTTGCACCCCAGTATCTCTATTTACACATCATCTTCTGCACATCGTTCACTCCAGTGTTAATACTAAATTGTAATTATTTTGCACTATGGCCTATTTATTGCCTTACATCCATAACTACTACATTTGCACACACTGTATATAGATTTCATATTGTGTTATTGACTGTATGTTTTGTTTATCCCATATGTAACTCTGTGTTGTTGTTTTTATCGCACTGCTTTGCTTTATCTTGGCCAGGTCGCAGTTGTAAATGAGAACTTGTTCTCAACTGGCTTACCTGGTTAAATAAAGGTAAAATAAAATATTTATTCTCCAATATTTATATAAAACATAAATGGCTTGATTACCAACAATGACGAGACTGCCTACAGGGAGGAGGTGAGGGCTCTGGGAGTGTGGTGCCAGGAAAATAACCTCTCACTCAGCGTCAACAAAACAAAAGAGATGATTGTGGACTTCAGGAAACCCCCCTATCCACATTGACGGGACCACAGTGGAGAAGGTGGAAAGCTTCAAGTTCCTTGGCGTACACATCACTGACAAACTGAAATGGTCCACCCACGCAGACAGTGTGGTGAAGAAGGCGCAACAGAGCCTCTTCAACCTCAGGAGGCTGAAGAAATGTGGCTTGGCACCTAAAACCCTCACAAACTTTTACAGATGCACAATTGAGAGCATCCTGTCGGGCTGTATCACCGCCTGGTACGGCAACTGCACCGCCCGCAACCACAAGGCTCTCCAGTGGGTGGTGTGGTCTGCCGAACGCATTACCAGGGGCAAACTACCCGCCCTCCAAGACACCTACAGCACCCGATGTCACAGGAAGGCCAAAAAGATCATCAAGGACATCAACCACCCGAGCCACTGCCTGTTCACCCTGCCATCATCCATTTACATTTTAGTCATTTAGCAGACACTCTTATCCAGAGCGACTTACAGGAGCAATTAGGGTTAAGTGCCTTGCTCAAGGGCATATCGGCAGATTTTTCACCTAGTCGGCTCGGGGATTAGAACCAGCAACCTTTCGGTTGCTGGCACAACGCTCTTAACCACTAAGCTACCTGCTAAATCCAGAAGGCGAGGTCAGTACAGGTGCATCAAAGCTGGGACCGAGAGAATGAAAAACAGCTTCTATCTCAAGGCCATCAGACTGTTAAATAGCCATCACTAGCACATTAGAGGCTGCTGTTGCCTATTGAAATCACTGGCCACTTTAAGAAATGGAACACTAGTCACTTTAATTATGTTTACATATCTTGCACTACTCATCTCATATGTATATACTGTATTATTTTCTATAATATTCTACTGTATCTTAGTCCATGCCGCTCTGTCATTGCTTGTCCATATATGTATTCTTAAACTCCATGCCTTACTAGATTTGTGTGTGTTGGGTATATGTTGTGAAATTGTTAGATATTACTTGTTAGATATTACTGCACTGTCGGAGCTAGAAGCACAAGCATTTCACTACACCCGCAATAACATCTGCTAACCACGTGTATGTGACAAATAACATTTGATTTGATTTGAAATACATTGTCACAGTTGTTGGCTAGCTAGCTAGCGAGTTTAGCCATATTAGCATTGACTTAAAATCAGTCAAAACACCTCAAAACAAGACAGGGTATCAAGAAGAAGATGAAACTAGCTGAAACGAGTCACCTATGATTCCCCACATGGCAGTTTCTTGTCATTGTTGGTAGCTATCTGGCCATCTAGAATCGCAACAACTCTTGAACCCCATTGAAGCGTGTGCATCGTTTTTGTGAAGTTATTAGCTAAACCATCTATAAGAAAGACAGTTCCAAACCTCTCTGCCAATAACAGTTAGTTTTCAGTTTTCCCCTCCCCACTCAGACCACTCCCAGACAGTCCTAGCAAAATTCTTGCTTGAGAAATTGATCTTTGCTAAGAAGCTATTTTTGTTTATTTTTGACCATTTTAATTGAAAACAATCATACAACGGTACTTAATTGTTAGCCAGAAATTATTTGATATTGAGATAAAAACAGCTGCATTGGATTTAAAAAAAAAAATGTATTTTTAATTCAACCTTTATTTAACTAGGCAAGTCAGTTAAGAACAGATTCTTATTTACAATGACGGCCTACCAAAAGGCAAAAGGCCTCCTGCGGGGACGGGGGCTGGGATTAAAAATTAAAATATAGGATAAAACACACATCATGACAAGAGAGACAATACAACACTACATAAAGAGAGACCTAAGAGAACAACATAGCATGGCAGCAACACATGACAACACAGCATGGTAGCAACACCACATGACAACAACATGGTAGCAACACAACATGGCAGCAGCACAACATGGTAGCAGCACAAAACATGGTACAAACATTATTGTGCACAGACAACAGCACAAATTTAACACAGGGTGGTCCAGTATCCAAGTAAGGGTTAACACAGGGGGTTAAAATCAAATCAAATCTAGTAACCAGTAACCAGGTAAGGGTTACTAGAGAGGGTTAAGTATTAGGTTAAGGGTTAACACGAGGGGGGGTTGAAATACCCTGGTAGGGGTTAGTAGGAGGGCATGTGTCCAGTTAAGTCACAAGATGGTGGCATGTTCAGTATAATCATGTATCTATCTGTTTGATCTCTTTTTAGTACGAGACAAAAAAGATCTCCCTCTGGAGGGAGTGGATCAGAAGGGAGAGGACGGATCATTTGACTACCAGTAAGTATTTCTCTTAAATATTACATATCTCTGGCCTACACATCTCTGGAACTATTTTGTGTGTTGCCACTGCAGGTCAGTGAATGATCTATTGCAACACTGTAGTAATTATGACTAGATCTGACTGTGTATCATCCAGGATTATACAGAGGAGGATTTAGTAGGCCTATGTCTGGTTTGTTTTCTTATGGAAGTGTATATTAGTGATGTAATTGTGAATATGAATATGTATGGTATTCAGGTTTAGGATTATGCATAGTAGTGTTTATTTGCATCTATTTAGGCATCAGGAATAAGGGACAGGGACTATTACGTTGGCCTTGAAATGTTTGTGAATGTTATTAAGATGTTCAAGACAGGAGTTACAGTATATACAGTGAGGGAAAACAATATTTGATCCCCTGCTGATTTTGTACGTTTGCCCACTGACAAAGAAATGATCAGTCTATAATTTTAATGGTAGGTTTATTTGAACAGTGAGAGACAGAATAACAACAACAAAATCCAGTAAAACGCATGTCAAAAATTTTATAAATAGATTTGCATTTTAATGAGGAAAATAAGTATTTGACCCCTCTGCAAAACATGACTTTGTACTTGGTGGCAAAACCCTTGTTGGCAATCACAGAGGTCAGACGTTTCTTGTAGTTGGCCACCAGGTTTGCACACATCTCAAGAGGGATTATGTCCCACTCCTCTTTGCAGATCTTCTCCAAGTCATTAAGGTTTCAAGGCTGACATTTGGCAACTCAAACCTTCAGCTCCCTCCACAGATTTTCTATGGGATTAAGGTCTGGAGACTGGCTAGGCCACCCCAGGACCTTAATGTGCTTCTTCTTGAGCCACTCCTTTGTCGCCTTGGCCGTGTGTTTTGGGTCATTGTCATGCTGGAATACCCATCCACGACCCATTTTCAATGCCCTGGCTGAGGGAAGGAGGTTCTCACCCAAGATTTGACGGTACATGGCCCCGTCCATCGTCCTTTTGATGCGGTGAAGTTGTCCTGTCCCCTTAGCAGAAACCCCCCCCCCCAAAGCATAATGTTTCCACCTCCATGTTTGACGGTGGGGATGGTGTTCTTGGGGTCATAGGCAGCATTCCTCCTCCTCCAAACACGGCGAGTTGAGTTGATGCCAAAGAGCTCGATTTTGGTCTCATCTGACCACAACACTTTCACCCAGTTCTCCTCTGAATCATTCAGATGTTCATTGGCAAACTTCAGACGGGCCTGTATATGTGCTTTCTTGAGCTGGGGGACCTTGCGGGCGCTGCAGGATTTCAGTCCTTCACGGCGTAGTGTGTTACCAATTGTTTTCTTGGTGACTATGGTCCCAGCTGCATTGAGATCATTGACAAGATCCTCCCGTGTAGTTCTGGGCTGATTCCTCACCGTTCTCATGGTAGAGCACGGCGCTTGTAACGCCAAGGTAGTGGGTTCGATCCCCGGGACCACCCATACACAAAAATGTATGCACGCATGACTGTAAGTCGCTTTGGATAAAAGCGTCTGCTAAATGGCATATTATTATTATTATTATTATTATCATTGCACTAGCTGAGCTGAGCTGGGAGGAGGTCGTCGGGTAAGCTTGGCGTCGGGTAAGTTTGGCTTTATACATAGCTTGGGCTTTGTCGAGTAAGGCTTAAACTATGTATTTAGATTGTAGTTAGGTATTGTAGGTAGGTATCGTGGGTTGTTGTAGGTAGTTGTTGTATGTAATTATTGTAGGTTAGTATTGTATTCGGCGGTGCCGGGTGTAGCACGAAGCTAGCTAGCTAGCTAACTCACCACCTGGACTAGCTGGCGAGTAGCTATTAGCAACGGTATAGTTGTTTCACGCCTGCGAGTGCCTGTAATTACGCCAGCTGGCTGCCTACAATGATTACATACAATAACTGCCTACCATTCAGCTGTTTTCTAACCTCATTGTCTGAACCGTTAACGTTAGGTAGCAAGTGGCTACTGTGCTTGAAAATTAGCAAGCTTGTTGCAACCTGGATATCTACTTGTAAACAATAGCTGGAACGACCGAGCGAACAGACGCGAACTGGCTGAGTCAATTCAGTGGCTAGCTTTGCACTTGGCTAGCTAACAGTAGCTGCTAGGGGTAAGTCATAACCTACACTTGTGTTTTGTTTTTTACATATTGATAGCCCGAGTCGCTCAAGGAATTCGGGACATGGGTGACTAGTTAACGTTAGTTTGGCTCTCTCTGTGTGTTCGTGCCGTGAAAGGAGGGGTTCTTCTTTGTCTGAAAGCAATGGCTAGCTAGTTTGCTAACTATTCTAGCTAACTAACTGGCTGAATAAGTTGACGACAGACTCGCTCAAGCTGTCGGGACTAACCCACAACGTTAGACACGGACACTAACGATCTGCTTGTGTGTTGATACACTGGTGGTTGTTGTCGCTGAGTATTGGCGCTAAACCCTGCTGCTGGAGACCGGCATGCTAGCTGGCTGTGGCGTCTTATGACGAGGTGCCCGGACGTTTTTCACGGAATAATACTGCACCTAGTTAGCTAGCTGAATAAACTAGGTTAGTCTATTCCTAGAAAACATTGAACCGCTGTAGTTTACAACAATTATAGTTTCTGAGGTGGAAGTTGGGAGAGTTATATTTGGGAGTTGTGGTGAGGGAGGCCCCGCTCTCTCCTTTCCCAGATGTTTAGTTCATTTTATTCCGATCTCCTCTGCATTATTGTAGCCATCTGCTGCAGCCTGTCAACTATGCCTCTGCCTATCCCTGTTCTCTCCTCTCCGCACAGGCTACACAAACGCCTCACACCGCGTGGCTGCTGCCTCTCTAACCTGGTGGTCCCTGCACGCACGACCCACGTGGAGTTCCAGGTCTCAGGCAGCCTCTGGAACTGCCGTTCTGCTGCCAACAAGGCAGACTTCATCCCAGCCTATGCTACCCTCCAGTCCCTCGACTTCTTGGCGCTGACGGAAACATGGATTACCACTGAAAACACTGCTACTCCTGCTGCTCTCTCCTCGTCTGACCATGTGTTCTCGCATACCCCGAGAGCATCTGGTCAGCGGGGTGGTGGCACAGGAATCCTCATCTCTCCCAAGTGGACATTCTCAATTTTTCCCCTGACCCATCTGTCTATCTCCTCATTTGAATTCCATGCTGTCACAGTCACTAGCCCATTTAAGCTTAATATCCTTGTCATCTATCGCCCTCCAGGTTCCCTTGGAGAGTTCATCAATGAGCTTGACGCCTTGATAAGTTCCTTTCCTGAGGATGGCTCACCCCTCACAGTTCTGGGGGATTTCAACCTCCCTACGTCTACATTTGACTCATTTCTCTCTGCCTCCTTCTTTCCACTCCTCTCCTCTTTTGACCTCACCCTCTCACCGTCCCCCCCTTCTCACAAGGCAGGCAATACGCTTGACCTCATCTTTACTAGATGCTGTTCTTCTACTAATCTCACTGCAACTCCCCTCCAAGTCTCCGACCACTACTTTGTATCCTTTTCTCTCTCCCTCTCCTCCAACACTACTCACTCTGCCCCTACACAGATGGTAATGCGCCGTCGCAACCTTCGCTCTCTCTCTCCCGCTACTCTCTCCTCTTCCATCCTATCATCTCTTCCCTCTGCTCAATCCTTCTCCCTCCAATCTCCTGATTCTGCCTCCTCAACCCTCCTCTCCTCCCTTTCTGCATCCTTTGACTCTCTATGTCCCCTATCCTCCCGGCCGGCTCGGTCCTCCCCTCCAGCTCCGTGGCTTGATGACTCATTGCGAGCTCACAGAACAGAGCTCCGGGCAGCTGAGCGGAAATGGAAGAAAACTAGACTCCCTGCAGACCTGGCATCTTTTCACTCCCTCCTCTCTACATTTTCTTCATCTGTTTCTGCTGCTAAGGCCACTTTCTACCACTCTAAATTCCAAGCATCCGCCTCTAACCCTAGGAAGCTCTTTGCCACATTCTCCTCCCTGCTGAATCCCCTGCCCCCCCCCCCCCCCCTCCCTCTCTGTGGATGACTTCGTCAACTATTTTGAAAAGAAGGTTGACGACATCCGATCCTCGTTTGTTAAGTCAAATGACACTGCTGGTCCTGCTCACACTGCCCTACCCTATGCTTTGACTTCTTTCTCCCCTCTCTCTCCAGATAAAATCTTGCGACTTGTGACGGCAGGCCGCCCAACAACCTGCCCGCTTGACCCTATCCCCTCCTCTCTTCTCCAGACCATCTCCGGTGACCTTCTCCCTTACCTCACCTCGCTGATCAACTCATATTTGACCGCTGGCTATGTCCCTTCCGTCTTCAAGAGAGCGAGAGTTGCACCCCTTCTCAAAAAACCAACACTCGATCCCTCCGATGTCAACAACTACAGACCAGTATCCCTTCTTTCTTTTCTCTCCAAAACTATTGAGCGTGCCGTCTTTAGCCAACTCTCTTGCTATCTCTCTCAGAATGACCTTCTTGATCCAAACCAGTCAGGTTTCAAGACTGGTCATTCAACTGAGACTGCTCTTCTCTGTGTCACAGAGGCTCTCCGCACTGCTAAAGCTAACTCTCTCTCCTCTGCTCTTGTCCTTCTAGACCTGTCTGCTGCCTTTGATACTGTGAACCATCAGATCCTCCTCTCCACCCTCTCCGAGCTGGGCATCTCCGGCGCAGCTCACTCTTGGATTGCGTCCTACCTGACCGGTCGCTCCTACCAAGTGGCGTGGCGAGAAGCTGTCTCCGCACCACGTGCTCTCACCACTGGTGTCCCCCAGGGCTCAGTTCTAGGCCCTCTCCTATTCTCGCTATACACCAAGTCACTGACGACACACAACTAATCTTCTCCTTTCCCCCTTCTGATAACCAGGTGGCGAATCGCATCTCTGCATGTCTGGCAGACATATCAGTATGGATGACGGATCACCACCTCAAGCTGAACCTCGGCAAGACGGAGCTGCTCTTCCTCTCGGGGAAGGACTGCCCGTTCCATGATCTCGCCATCACAGTTGACAACTCCGTTGTGTCCTCCTCCCAGAGTGCGAAGAGCCTTGGCGTGACCCTGGACAACACCCTGTCGTTCTCCGCTAACATCAAGGCGGTGACCCGATCCTGTAGGTTCATGCTCTACAACATTCGGAGAGTACGACCCTGCCTTACACAGGAAGCGGCACAGGTCCTAATCCAGGCACTTGTCATCTCCCGTCTGGATTACTGCAACTCGCTGTTGGCTGGGCTCCCTGCCTGTGCCATTAAACCCCTACAACTCATCCAGAATGCCGCAGCCCGTCTGGTGTTCAACCTTCCCAAGTTCTCTCACGTCACCCCGCTCCTCTGCACACTCCACTGGCTTCCAGTTGAAGCTCGCATCTGCTACAAGACCATGGTGCTTGCCTACGGAGCTGTGAGGGGAACGGCACCTCCGTACCCTCAGGCTCTGATCAGTCCCTACACCCAAACGAGGGCACTGCGTTCATCCACCTCTGGCCTGCTGGCTCCCCTACCTCTGCGGAAGCATAGTTCCCGCTCAGCCCAGTCAAAACTGTTCGCTGCTCTGGCACCCCAATGGTGGAACAAGCTCACTCACGACGCCAGGACAGCGGAGTCACTCACCACCTTCCGGAGACATTTGAAACCCCACCTCTTTAAGGAATACCTGGGATAGGATAAAGTAATCCTTCTACCCCCCCCCCCCCCCCCTTTACTCCAACCAATAAATAAAAATAACATTGTAAAGTGGTTATCCCACTGGCTATAAGGTGAATGCACCTATTTGTAAGTCGCTCTGGATAAGAGCGTCTGCTAAATGACGTAAATGTAAATGTAAATGCAACTCCACAAGGTGAGATCTTGCATGGAGCCCCAGGCCGAGGGAGATTGACAGTTATTTTGTGTTTCTTCCATTTGTGAACAATCGCACCAACTGTTGTCACCTTCTCACCAAGCTGCTTGCCGATGGTCTTGTAGCCCATTCCAGCCTTGTGTAGGTCTACAATCTTGTCCCTGACATCCTTGGAGAGTTCTTTGGTCTTGGCCATGGTGGAGAGTTTGGAATCTGATTGATTGATTGCTTCTCTGGACAGGTGTCTTTTTAGGAGCACTCCCTTTAAGAGTGTGCTCCTAATCTCAGCTCGTTACCTGTATAAAAGACACCTGGGAGCCAGAAATCTTTCTGATTGAGAGGGGGTCAAATACTTATTTCCCTCATTAAAGTGCAAATTAATTTATAACATTTTCTGGATTTTTTTGTTGTTATTCTGTCTCTCACTGTTCAAATAAACCTACCATTAAAATTATAGAATTATCAATTCTTTGTCAGTGGGCAAACTTACAAAATCAGTAGGGGATCAAATACCTTTTTCCCTCACTGTAGGAGTTAGTATGTCTTAGGTCTGGTAATGCATGTTTTCAGTATGTATTTGTTGGCTAGTGATTGTCTTTTGCTCATTCCAGGTCCCACTGATCTGTCTCCACTCATTCTTCTGTGGGGAATGAGAATCTCTCCATCTGTCCACCTTTACTGTTTAATTATCCCTCTAACTTAACCGTCAAGTCAGCAGTAACACACTCCAACCGATTACTCACTCTAATCATTGTGGTCCTACTTTATATTGAAATGGTGCTAAAAACCAATGTCCTTACATGGTACAGTAGTTACATAGGCATACACAGTGTATGTACACACTTAAAAGTGTAGCAACTGTTTGCCATGGTGATTATTGTATTACACTCTGCAGGGAGTCTTCAGAACTTTAGAACTTCAGAAGAAGAGGAAGGCAGCATCGCATTAGTGGAAACCAAGACTGTTCTCAGGGCAGGCCTGGTTGTAACTAGATATGTTCGAGTCACGTCGGGGATGCCCTAACCCTTACCCTTTTCCTAACCTTAACCGAATGATCCTAACCTGACACGTTAATTCTCCTAACCTGCTGAGTAAGTTCTCCTGACCTTCTATGAAAAGTCAGTAATGCTAGTCAAAACTGGCAGACTTGCCATGAAAACAGTCTTGCTTTCCACTAATGTGATACAGCAAGATGAAGTGCCCCTGTACTCTGCCCCCTGTAACACCACACAACCAGTAACCCAAACCCCTAACTGTTCTTATAAACCACAAATGAAACATGGCACCTTAATTTACCCAAACTGAGCAGGTTCTACCCAGACCAGTTACAATGGATTAGGAATGTGCAGCGCATTCGGAAAGTATTCAGACCCCTTTACTTTTTCCACATTTTGTTACATTACAACCTTATTCTAAAATAGATTAAATAAAACAATTTCCTCATCAATCTACACACAATACCCCATAATGACAAAGCAAAAACATTTCCTTCTTAATGCGTTTGAGCCAATCAGTTGTGTTGTGACAAGGTGGTGGTGAAAAAATGCTTCACAGAGTTCAAGTCACAGACACATCTCAGCGCATCCAACAAGTGCTAAGCATATGTGGGAACTCCTTCAAGACTTTTGGAAAAATAATTCCAGGTGAAGCTGGTTGAGAGAATGCCAACAGTGTGCAAAGCTGTCATCAAGGCAAAGGGTGGCTATTTGAAGAATATAAAATATAAAATATTTTTTGATTTGTGTAACACTTTTTTGGTTACTACATGAATCCATATGTGTTCTTTCATAGTTTTGATGACTTCAATATTATTCTACAATGTTGAAAATAGTAAAAATAAAGAAAAACCCTTGAATGAGTAGGTGTGTCCAAACTTTTGACTGGTACTGTAAGTATTCAGACCCTTTGCTATGAGACTTGAAATTGAGCTCAGGATGATCAATGGAAACAGGATGCACCTGAGCTCAATTTCGAGTCTCATAGCAAAGGGTCTGAATACTTATGTAAATAAGGTATTTCTGTTTTTTATTTGTTATAAATTTACAAACATTTCTGAAAACCTGTTTTCACTTTGACATTATGGAGTATTGTGCGTAGATTGATGAGGGAAAAAAACGATTTAATCCATTTTAGAAAAAGGCTGTAATGTAACAAAATGTGGAAAAGGTCAAGGGGTCTGAGTACTTTCCGAATGCACTGTATATTTAGAGTAATTTGAAGAGATTCTATTCGTTTTGCGTTTGGCTGTCAAAAGCATTCCGACCATGAAAAATGGAGGAAATAATTTGAACAGTGTTGTTTTAGGTGTTTATTCTGCTTGACAGCACAGTGCTGTGGTTTTAAAGTGTTAAGTGTTTTAAAGTACTTGCGTGCAGTGTAATGTTCAAAGGTGTTATCAACAATTATCACGTGTGTGAGCAGTGCTCTGCAGAAATATTTACAACTGTGTGAGGCATGTCCACAATGGAAAAGCTAAGCAAGTCTGCTCTCGTCTCTAATCAATGTTTATTAATATTACCCTCTTTCCTACAGTGAAGGTCATTGCTAAGCTCACACTCTGACACACTCAATAGCACTGGGACTAATCCCTCTGTCTACCCAACTCACACGTTATGATTGTGTGTGTGTGTGTGTGTGCGTGCGTGTCTGGGCATTTCTGTTTGTGTAAGTGTGTGCGTGAGTGTGTGAGTGTGTGTGTGTTCGTGTGTCAGTGCATACACGCGTGTATGTGCATGTGTGTGTGTGTGTACGTGTGTGTGTGTATTCTCTGGCTCTCATATGCTTGTGTGTCACCTGGAGGATGTCTCTCCTTCCTTCCTTCCTTCCTTCCTTCCCTCCCTCTCTTTACCCTCTCTCCTATCCTATCTCCTCCCTCTTCTCCATGCTGAAATGGTCGTCTCTCCCTGACAGGAATGAAAATGAGAAGGAAAACGAGAACAGGTACTTTGGTTTCGGCATCCACCTCCCGGCCTGCGCATGTCAGGGGCAGATACTGAACTCCCCTTCAGACTCATGCGGGTTTGGGGGTGAGATTGGGGGATGAGGAAGCGAGGCAGTGACTGTGATGCTAGATCATGGTTTATGAACTACTTCACCCTCCTCCCTTTGCACTGCTGTTTCTGTGGTGGAAGGGGAAGGTGGGAGATGGGGGGTGGGGAGGGTCGAGGTGGGCATGGTACACCAGCCAATCAGAGATCTCGGTTCCCGGGGGTGTTAAACATGTGATCAGGGCACAGCTGAGACTCTCTGGGTAGTGTAAACCCACAGAGAGAACTGAGAAGAGTGTTGTTTCTACACACAGCTAGAACTCACTTGACGTAAATAATATGTCGCTTACTCTTTTGGTCTATAGTGTACTTCCATAAAAGTGGGTAAATCTGGGTCAACTATCACTTCAATGCAGATTAGTGAATAGGACAATCCTACTTTAGGACTAAACCATGTTACAGATGTAGGATTTTAATTTGATCACCCTGTTGCAGGATAACTTTCCTGCAATGCAGGAAATGTTAAACTTGTAGTGTATTTAGGTTTCTTAAATTTGTAATTTCCACTTTGAAATGTCAGACTTGATTTTCGCTTACGAAAATTGTATTAACACCTACAAAAATGTCCATTAAATATAATCCACATAATAATTCACATTGTTGTTACTGCAGGATTATTTTCCTGCTGTAGCAAACCGGCTCTAATTAAGATCCAACATCTGTATGCTTCACCAGGCTACAATCCATAAACACTAGAGCTAAACCTAGCCTAAAGCTATGCATTAACCTTGGTCTAGCCTTGAGGCAAAGGTCATCAATTGACCTGGCTATCTTTGGCCTGGCCATGGCTGTGTTCCACACCTGCTACCTGTGTTCCACATCTGCTACCTATGTTCCACACCTGCTACCTCACAAGCAGAACAACAGCCATTACAATAGGCAGAATATCTTAAGCCCAGAACTGTTCTGGACCTGTTCAATACAGGCCTCTGGTGGAGAGTTGTCTTGGCAGGGACCTATCCTATCCATGGGTGGTTCAGGGTTAAGAGCAGTGGGTGTTCAATATGGGGAAAGAGAGGCTAATCACAGCTGTGGTTTAAGCATCGCCTCAGGCTCATGATATTCAAGTGAGAAAAACATATTAGTGTTGAAGGCTCAGCTGGTGTTCAGACTGTGAGCCAAGGCTCTGCACTGTGAAAACCTATTCTCATTACCAGTCTGCAGAATATCACAGAGTTAGAAAACCAGCTTTTCTGAAGTGTCAATTTAATCAGGTAATAAACTGTCAGGTAAATAAATCAAGGTGATTTGCAGATTAGGGGAGAGAGATCGATAGAGAGAGAGCGAGAGAGAGAGAGAGAGAGAGAGAGACAAACACCATTGTAAATACAACCCATATTTATGTTTATTTATTTTCCCATTTGTACTTTAACTATTTGCACATTGTTACAACACTGTATATATACATAATATGACATTTGAAATGTCTTTATTCTTTTGAAACTTCTGAGTGTAATGTTTACTGTTAATATTTATTGTTTATTTCACTTTTGTTTACTATCTACTTCACTTGCTTTGGCAATGTTAACACACGTTTCCCATGCCAATAAAGCCCTTAAATTGAAATTGAATTGAGAGAGAGAGAGTGAGGAGGCAGGAAGTTCTTATCTCTCCCCAGAGAGACGTCCAGTGTTTCAGGGATCAGGTAGGTGATTTAGTGATCGTGAAACTGATCGTGAACACTCTGAGAGGTCCTGAACCCGTTTGTCTCTGTCGAGGGCTTGATTGTGTTTTTCCCCCCTTAAGGTTAATTGCTTTGTTTTTCTTCAGACGGCTGACATTTAACAGGCAGCAACCACCAGGTGCAGAGGTGAAGGCTGAGGACGGAAATCAATTTGGCTGATATGAGAGGGAGGGAGGGAGGTTGGAGTGAGGGTTTCAGAGTAGATGGAGTGAGGGTTTAGGGAGGAAGGTTGGAAAGTCTTCGTTCGAGTTTGACACCCTTGAGGAACCGATTTGGGGAATAAGCAACAGAGAACCTTTGCATCATGTGACGATAAAGCCTTTGTATGGAGATGAAATATCAACACCACTATGTTCTTTCCTTTTTCCTTCCTACATAACTTAGTCATCAATGATCATGTCCATCTCTGCATGTATTTTCTGTCCATTTTTCTGTCAAATCGACCTCAGCCTTCAAAAGATGTCGATAAAATAAACATGCAGGGGTAAACGTATGTTCTGGAGTAATTTTCATAATTGATGATGTTTGGTCCCTGTATCATAGGTTCAATGATTTTACAGTTCATTCTCTGCATGCATGTGACTCTATGGCAGGGGTGGCCAATCCTGATCCAGGAACACTGCAGTGAGTGCAAGCTTTCGTTCCAGCCAAGCTTAAACACACTTGATTTAACATTCTATGGTTCTAGATTAAAGACCATGATTAGTTGATTGTTTCAAGCTGGGCTGGAGCAAAAGCCTAGGTCCAAAAGGCATCTTAACAGCTTCAACCCCCAAGCCATAAGACTCCTGAACAGCTAATCATGGCTACCCTGACTATTTGCACTGCCCCCCCCCCCCCCCCCCCCAACCCACCCTACCTGTTTATTATTTATGCATAGTCACTTTAACTCTACCCACATGTACATATTACCTCAATTACCTCGGCTAACCGTTGACCCAGCTCATTGACTCTGTACCGTTACCCCCTGTATATAACCTCCCTACTGTTATTTTATTTTACTGCTGCTTTTTAATTATTTGCTATTTTTATTTTTTTCTTAAACTGCATTGATGGTTATGGGCTTGTAAGTAAGCATTTCACTGTAATGTCTACACCTGTTGTATTTGGCGCATGTGGCAAATAACATTTGATTTGATTTGTACATACTGCAGCTCTTCAGGACTAGATATGGCCACCCTGGTCTATAGAGTTTCCAGTTTGACTCTCTGTGGTGTTATTAACTCACCTGTTAGAGGTCCTTTCT
The DNA here is from genome assembly GCF_964263955.1 of Coregonus lavaretus. Lineage (NCBI taxonomy): Eukaryota > Metazoa > Chordata > Actinopteri > Salmoniformes > Salmonidae > Coregonus > Coregonus lavaretus. Next base: position 42,182,414 of record NC_139995.1, on the reverse strand, counting down.
ATGCCAATTGCCAAACCCACAGATGCATGCTTTGATTTAGCTCTGGTCCCGGACGTTACGTGCGGCTTGAGCCTCCTTCAACACCCTGCATCTTTTCATTCATTTCTCCAAAGAGGATTCAATCCGCATGTAACACCATGGACCAGAGTTAGACCTGTGATAGACTAGTGTCCTGTCCAGGGGGTGTACTTGTACATCAAGCTGCCTCATGCTACAGAAACAGGAGATAGGCTCTTGCTCCTATGAGCTGTTCCGGGTCTTTCATGTAAAGCCTGATTCTAGGGCTTATTGTTTGGTACCCTATGATTATTGTTGTTTTTTATGTGTTTTTGTTTGTTTGAAATCATAGTAGTGGTATGGTGCAATTATGTGTGGGCACCCAACTGTTTTTGACCCACTAGTAAATATGATTTTATCACTCAGGTATATTAGCAATCCCCACACATAGACACACATATTATAATATCTCATTTCAGTCTGTGTCTGTTCAGTGTGTGTTTGAACAGTGTGTGTGTCTGTTCAGTGTGTGTCTGTTCAGTGTGTGTTTGAACAGTGTGTGTGTCTGTTCAGTGTGTTTCTGTTCAGTGTGTTTTTAGCCATCTCTGTTTTTTGTTCTTCCTCCCCTTACGTCTTTTTCCTTTGTCTTTCTGTTCTGGTTTCTGTTCCCATTGGTCCGAATCAAGTTGTTCCCTCAAAAGGTATGACAGGAGTCTATCCTGCACAGTGCACACTGCAACCAGAATAACCCCGAAATAATATGCATTATTTACTTTTTGAGATCGCTCAGAATTCTTGCATTGGGTTTTAATCGATTCATATCTAATCACACACATAATCAGATTTGTCAACCCGCTGAAGTGACTAAACATTGACCATACTGTTTTCAATTGAATCAACGTCTTTCCTCCAACATATTCTCACGAAGGCTTAACCAACTAAAATCCTCCTTTCATTTCCATGATATTGATGCTTCCAGTCATGTCGAAGTAAGCAGAGGTGGAAAGTAACAAACAACTGATGTTGACATTTACACAATTGATTTCTCTAGTCCAATTGTTATGTTAATTAGGCTGCATAAGATTTGTCTTTATAGAACAATGCTCAAATATCAAAGATCAAGAGCAGTTTGTTTTGAAAGTAGTTTCAGGCTGCAGTTATTTCAGTAGAATAAAGTCTTCCCAGTTACTTTTTCCACCTTTTGCTCCTCTCTCAAAAGTTCATCTAATCAGATAATTGAATCATTCTACACTCTCATTCTAAAGATGTTTTAAAGTCGAAGAAAGCTTTTATACCCTCTCTAAACCCTCTGCTCACTAAAATTGCTCGAGCGATAAGGTCAACAAACAAAAGCTGGAAAACCCGCGACTAAAACCAAGCTTTTAAAACGTCTTTGCCACTCTAGTAGATTTATTCAATTACATATAGAGAAATCATCTACAAACATTTCACTGCTTCTGAGGCTCATCATTTATCTGTAATACTTCCCACTTGAGTGGATTTAGAACTATGGACAATAGTTTCGTATTTACCAGCTGCTATGCTAATCACCTTATAATTCGATACATTCTAGTGAATTTGAGGGTTGTGAACATCTAATAAACCCATTTCTACATTACACTCAGGTCTACTAAAGATCAAGGTTGTCATTTTCCATGCCTGTATAAGGCTAAAGTCTACATACGTTATTGTATGAATGTATGACAGTGAACTCAATGTTCTCACACTCCTGATCAATCCCTCTTTCAGTATATTAATCGATTAAAACATTTTTTTAAAACCTCCTGCGCAGTTATCCAGTTTCTTCTCATCTATTTCACTCTCTCTTTTCTTTGGTCTACGTATCTTCTCTAAACTCTCTCTCATACTTTTGTCAGGCACCTGATTCCTCTATTCCTCTCTTGATTTGAGTCTCTCTCTCTCTCTCTCTCTCTCTCTCTCTCTCTCTCTCTCTCTCTCTCTCTCTCTCTCTCTCTCTCTCTCTCTCTCTCTCTCTCTCTCTCTCTCTCTCTCCCTCTCCCTCTCTCTCGTAACACCTGATAGAGTAACTTGTCTGTTTGAGTTCAGAGGGGTTTGATTGTGGGTTGACTTGTTGATACTTCGGTATGGTTGCCTTGGTAATTCTCGGTTGATGACCTTGTGTGCCCAGTTGGCTTGGTGACTCGGCATGGAGCATGCACAGAGCCATGCCTTCAGGTAATCTCTGTCAGATTATATTCAGATTATATTGCCATGTAGTTTGTCTACTAACTGGCCAGCCATACAGTACCACACCAGTACTTCATCGAATAAAATATGTCAACACGGTCTGGTGTGTAGATTGATCATCTCAACAATGGAGAGAAATAGACAACACCTCCAAATATGATGGAAAAACTGTTGAAGAGCTAAACATTATTTTCTGTTCCCTCTGCTCTGGTAATGCCTTTCTGCTGTTTGCTATCTGCCTGTTGTAAGAGTCTAGAGAGCTAATGCTGGTTGATAGCCCCTGATCCCTTCTGCATGACACTTCTCTCTCCCTACTGCAGAGGTAGAAGACATAGGGACATGTTCTTAACTGAGATACGCACACCTACTGTAACATGGGCTTTCACACAAATACACTAACACCTGCAACGTTCTGAGTTTGAGGTTTATGCACAGATCTCAGATCAGAACATAGCCCAGACTGAGCAGCATGTGTATGAGAATGTGTTGGTTTGAGCATTTAAGGCCAGCATACAGCTTCCCCAAAGACCCAGGGGCTCTGTAGCAGTTCTTCTAGACTACAATATTTACTGCAGGGCTTTTTATATTTTAGCAAGCTTATATTATTGCACTCAGGTTGACCATTGCCAGTGTTTTTATATCATAGCTAAAGGCAAGAATCGATGTCGTTCCAAAATGAGTTTGTGAAAGTGCTTGTGCTCCAGTCTGCATTGAATGACCTCAGCTACAGTCTGTACTGTAAGAGAGACGACAGTGGAAAACTACACAATCAACACTTTTCTTGTTTACAGTTGTTCCCTTCCCCAGTTTTCTTCTTACCCCTAACCCCTCTTCTCTCTCTCCCCTAACCTTTGGGACGGTAAGGACTCACCTGCGTTGATGACCGTGTCGATGACATCACAGGCGGAGTCTAACCTTTGACCTCTTGACCTTTTGCAGCAGCGACGAGGACAACAAGCCTCTGCAGGGCAGCCAGAACTCTCTGGACGGCGGTGTGAAGGAGAGTGACGACAGCCTGGTGGACTATGGCGAGGGAGGGGATGGCCAGTTCAACGAGGACGGCTCCTTCATTGGCCAGTACACCGTCAAAAAGGACAAGGACGAGACGGAAGGCAACGAGAGTTCCGAGGCAACCTCACCCGTCAACGCCATCTACTCGCTGGCATAGCCCCCCAGCCCGGCCTGGGGATCTGAGGAACTCATCCTAGCGGTTGGAGGGTGATATTACCACTACTACTACTACCACACACACATACACAAACACACACACTTATGAATATATGAATATATAAAAACACGTATACACATGTAAACACACACAGCGCCTACCTGGAGACTGCTTGGCCTCTTAAAACGGAGGGAGAAACCATTCCTCTGAGAATTAAGGGGGGGTGAATGGAAGGGAGTTGAAGTTACAGTGAGCCAAGCCTTGACGTTCGGCTCTAGAAATGGCTTGCCGAGGCGAAGTTTGGGATTCTTGAACAGTACCAGTTTCTCTATGCTCCTCCTCCTGCCCCTCACACAGACTTTAGTGTGCCTAAAGGGCTGGCCTCAGTTATAGAGGACTAGAGGAAACGCTGAGGTTTTCAACCATTTTGTGTGGCTCTAGAGCTTTCTTTGTTTTCAACATACTCAGCTTTCCCCCCAAACCTCTCTTTTTCTCTCCACACACATCCTCACGCCCACCTGTGTCTTTACCGAGCGTCCCTAGGGAAGGAGACACAGACACTCGTCCTGTGAACATATCAGCTACGGACCACCAACATAGCAGGATGTCGGCAGATATGTTTATCACATTGATATTTCCAGAGAGAGAGAGAGAGTTATTTGTTCATAACTGATACAGCAGATGAGTCATTTTAATATATGAATGCTGTAAACAGTGCTAGCTCACCTTCTAGTGTGCTGCAAAACTATGCACTACCACCACCTCATGTTTTTGGGTAAAGTCTGGTTATTAATTCAATTGTTGTTGTTTTTTTCACAGGTTTAAAGAAGAATAACTTGCTTAATGAAATGCTATCGTTCCCTTGCCTTCCCGCTGTGGTAAATGTACCTATGTTTCACCTCCAAACTCAAGTCGTGTGGAGATATTCAAAATGGCCACAGCTATAGCAATGCCATTCCTGCCTCAAGCTTTTTTATAGTACAAGCCACTACTATGTCAGTTATAAATGACATTAAAAATATATTTTCAAGCATGATAGTACTTTAGTGCAAGAGACCAAGGACAAGTAGCTTGGAGAGGAGGTTTGCTCTGCTTGTTAAACAACAACTGACAAACTCTCTGTCTACCTGTTTGTATATCTCTATGGCGACTGGCACGCCGAGGAGGTGACTCACTTCCTGTTTACTTCATGGTTAGCATGGCTGTGATCCTTAGGCTAGGCTTGATCTGCACCCCTTTTGTCTGCTTCTTTTATAACTATCATTAGAGGTAGGCTGAATCTGCAGAGGCAGGACTTCCTTCTCAACCCTTCAGAACTTATTTGGAATCATAATTGACTGTTGAACAACTCAAAATAAAACTAAAGACTGCTACAAAACATATTTTATGTCTTTGAATATAGGATACAGACAACTCTGTGAAGGTATTGAACATCCCTGCAGATTCTGCCTGGCCCTAGTCATCATTGACATGTAGCCATCATGTCAAGGAAGTGTGAAGAAGTTGGGGTGCACCAATACAGTGGTGGACCACCATTTTACCACCGATACAGTGGTGGACCGCCATTTTACCATTTGATCTTTTCAATAGTAGAACTCACTCATGAGTCTACCTTGATGTTTCACCTCTTAAAGTGGTAGAAAGCTCAGTACCCACATGTACAACGTATTACAACGGCACTACTAAAGTCTTTCATGTTAAATCAAATAGATCTTAGCTAATCAATGGCAATTAGCTAACAGACATCACATTGTATTTCAGGTGTTTATTTCATATTTTAGTTTATTACATTATGTTTATAGAATTAATTAATATATTAGTAATTCACTTATTAATTCTTGAATACACTTTTTTGACCAACTGACTTGATGGTCTCACATCAGAACCAGGAAGAAGAAAATTCACTGTATGACATCTTTTGTGGCGAAGGGTATTTCTGCTGTAAACTAACAACATTGACTGTCACCATTAAAGAGGTTGTGTTGATCTATTCATGGTGCTGCTCTTCATGTTGAGTATTCATGTTATATTAATGTTAGTATTCCATGTTCGTATTATCATTTATTTAATATAACTTTCACATAATACAGAAATGTAACATTGCATTTGACATACTGTAGCTATAAGTAGGTCCTGAATTTTTATTTATTTGTAAATATCTATCAGAAAAACAGCTTTATGAGTAAAAGAAAGAATTACAAATCTGTATCCACCAAGCAAATGTACCTGGTGCATCCCAAGAATGATGACATGTGTATCTTATGATTGGGACTCAAAATGACTTAACCGATGTTGTCCTGAAGAACTTGCTTTGAAATGTTAATATATGGCCTGTGTCTCTCTGTCGGTAACTTTTCTGATCATCACTAATTCAAAAGAAACAGTTGAGAATAAACACTATGTTGTGGAACAGGTATACAGTAGACCTAGTCAGCCTCTTTATGGTGTAAATAAAAGTGCTCATTAAATGTATCATTGTAGCATTCTCTGCACACATGTTCAGAGCATATGGAAAAAAGGCATTTGCTGAGGTAACCGATAGCCAATTTCCCCCTACTTTGTTTGTTTTTATATTAAGGCAAACCCAGACTTTCTTAAGGCTGCACAGACTCATTCTCTCATCATGCCTTTCACCTAACATGCCTGCTGCTGCACCCCTCCTGGTGACAGCCCAGTGACAGGTGGCCGTTTTGACAACAAACCTTAAAGACTGCTGAATCACGGAATGTTCGATGACAGAACTTTAGCCTTGATCTCACCGTTGTTTGAGTTCGGGTCACGATACTGTACAAGCTCTTTCCCTTGACAGCCTTTGTCCTTTCCCTGTGTGGATCCTAAAGGGGGAATTAGTGAACTGGCTAGAAAACAATAAACAGAGAATTATGCATATTTGCTGATACACAGTGCTTTCTTATGTCTTATTGTTTGTTTGTGCACGATGATTGGAGGTGCATACAGATGTATGATCTTAATTTGATCACCTTGTTGCAGGAGAACCTTACTGCAATGCAGCACATTTTAAACTTGTAGTGTATTTGAGGTTTAAAAAGGCTTCTGAAATTTGTAATTTCCACTTAGAAATGTCAGACTTGATTTTCCCATTATGAAAAATTTATCAACCCCTACAAAAATGTCCATTAATTGTAATCCACATAATAATTCATATTTCCTGTTGCTGCAGGATTATTTTCCTGTTATAGCAAACTGGCTCAAATTAAGTTTCTACATCTGTGTGGAGTAGTGTGTCTTCTCATTCCGTTTGTAATGTTTGCATCGTCTATACGCCACTCCTACAATAACAAATCAACTAACAAGGGGTTACAAACATGTAACAGTATCTATGTGCATTTTCACAGCATTGAGTTCAGTTGATTTGAGATTCTGCAAAACTGGGATTTTATCCATACGATGAGACGCACATAACAATTATAAAATTGGAGCTTGGATTATTATAATTGTTCATATTTTTGTTATGTGGAATTATTTTAGTGAATTTGTATTTCTCTGTTTACTTTTACAATTACAAGTGTATCAAAGCAGCTTGCCAGTCTTGCTTCTACACACGAAATAACAGCTTTTTGTAAGGTACATCTACTTAACAGTAAAATGGCATATTAATATATTCACCATGTATGCGTGTATGATGAGATGTTGCAACTTCTGCTAGAGACGCCTTCTTTATAGTAAAGCTATCTCTTTTTCTCTAACTCCTGGCTTCTGTCTTTCTCTTTTTTTTATTATATTAGGCTACTGTTCTGGCTGTGTCAATACTACTGGTACTATTCAATCACTTCCCGGAGTATGGAACACTTAGAAATCCAGAAAAGAAATAGCCATATATTTCCTGAGTGTACATTTTAAACATATTAAAAACTATTTTTGTACAAATTCCTTTTGGAGGTTGCATTGAGTATTTGTAAAAAAACGTATTGACTGAAATTCCCTCAATGTTTACTGAGTATATTTGTGCATCGGTCAATAGCCTACATTTTATTACAAATACTCAACGCAACCTCCAAAAAGAATGAGTGCAAATATACTGAACAAAACTATGAACGCATCCTGTAAAGTGTTGGTCCCATGTTTCATGAGCTGAAATAAAGGATCCCAGAAATTTTCCATACGCACAAAAAGCTTATTTCTCTCCAGTTTTGGGCACAAATGTATTTACATCCCTATTAGTGAGCATTTCTCCTTTGCCAAGATAATCCATCCACCTGACAGGTGTGGCATATCAAGAAGATGATTAAACAGAATTAACATTACACAGGTGTACCTTGTGCTGGGGACAATAAAAGGCCACTCTAAAATGTGCAGTTTTGTCACACAACACAATGCCACAGATGTCTCAAGTTTTGAGGGAGCGTGCAATTGGCATGCCTACTGAAGGAATGTCCACCAGAGCTGTTGCCAGATAATTTAATGTTAATTTCTCTACCATAAGCCGCCTCTAACGTCATTTTAGAGAATATGTCCAACCGGCCTCACGACCGCAGACCACGTGTAACCACGGCAGCCCAGGACCTCCACATCCGGCTTCTTCACCTGCGGGATCGGCTGAGACCAGCCACCCAGACAGCTGATGAAACTGAGGAGTATTTCTGTCTGTAATAAAGCCCTTTTGTGGGGAAAAACTCATTCTGATTGGCTGGGCCTGGCTCCCAAGTGGGTGGGCCTATGCCCTCCCAGGCCCACCCATGGCTGCGCCTCTGCCCAGTCATGTGAAATCCATAGATTAGGGCCTAATTAATTTATTACAATTGACAGATTTCCTTATATGAACTGTAACTCAGTAAAATCATTGATATTGTTGCATGTTGCGTTTATATTTTTGTTCAGTATAGATTGTTTTTAATACTATACAGGTATGTGTAAATACTTGGAACTTGATATATTTTTATGATCAGTCCAGGTTTAGCATCAAAGGTTTACCACTATTGGACCCTGGCCCAGTTTAGTTATAGCCCTCCAAACAGCCCTACCATAAGTCTAATTTACTGACTTATGTCCTGATGTAGGCCTACAGTGGATTTACACAATTTGTGGAAAAGTCCCTGCCTTATATCACTTACTGGGTGACTAGTCACTCATACAGTCCCTACCTTATGTCACTTACTGGGTGCCTCGTCACTCATACAGTTCCTGCCTTATATCACTTACTGGGTGCCTCGTCAATCATACAGTTCCTGCCTTATATCACTTACTGGGTGCCTCGTCACTCATACAGTTCCTGCCTTATATCACTTACTGGGTGCCTCGTCACTCATACAGTCCCTACCTTATGTCACTTACTGGGTGCCTCGTCAATCATACAGTCCCTGCCTTATATCACTTACTGGGTGACTAGTCACTCATCCAGTTACTGCCTTATATCACTTACTGGATGCCTCGTCACTCATACAGTTCCTGCCTTATATCACTTACTGGGTGACTAGTCACTCATACAGTCCCTACCTTATGTCACTTACTGGGTGCCTCGTCACTCATACAGTTCCTGCCTTATATCACTTACTGGGTGCCTCGTCAATCATACAGTTCCTGCCTTATATCACTTACTGGGTGCCTCGTCACTCATACAGTTCCTACATTATATCACTTACTGGGTGACTAGTCACTCATACAGTTCCTGCCTTATATCACTTACTGGGTGCCTCGTCACTCATACAGTTCCTGCCTTATATCACTTACTGGGTGCCTCGTCAATCATACAGTTCCTGCCTTATATCACTTACTGGGTGCCTCGTCACTCATACAGTCCCTACCTTATGTCACTTACTGGGTGCCTCGTCACTCATACAGTTCCTGCCTTATATCACTTACTGGGTGCCTCGTCAATCATACAGTTCCTGCCTTATATCACTTACTGGGTGCCTCGTCACTCATACAGTTCCTGCCTTATATCACTTACTGGGTGCCTCGTCAATCATACAGTTTCTGCCTTATATCACTTACTGGGTGCCTCGTCACTCATACAGTTCCTGCATTATATCACTTACTGGGTGCCTCGTCAATCATACAGTTCCTGCCTTATATCACTTACTGGGTGCCTCATCACTCATACAGTTCCTGCCTTATATCACTTACTGGGTGACTAGTCACTCATACAGTTCCTGCCTTATATCAATTACTGGGTGCCTCGTCAATCATACAGTTCCTGCCTTATATCACTTACTGGGTGCCTCGTCAATCATACAGTTCCTGCCTTATATCACTTACTGGGTGCCTCGTCACTCATACAGTCCTTACCTTATGTCACTTACTGGGTGCCTCGTCACTCATACAGTTCCTGCCTTATATCACTTACTGGGTGCCTCGTCACTCATACAGTTCCTGCCTTATATCACTTACTGGGTGCCTCGTCAATCATACAGTTCCTGCCTTATATCACTTACTGGGTGCCTCGTCACTCATACAGTTCCTGCCTTATATCACTTACTGGGTGCCTCGTCACTCATACAGTTCCTGCCTTATATCACTTACTGGGTGCCTCGTCACTCATACAGTTCCTGCCTTATATCACTTACTGGGTGCCTCGTCACTCATACAGTTCACCCTTTTATTCACCATTCCTATTAAACTAGCAGGGCTACTGTTATCCCTCCACACTGACGACAAACACACAAACACTGGCGAGATGAATACAAGCAGCACAACAATAAATCAGCTGGCAGGCTGAAAGAGAGAGGGACAGCTGGAGTGGGCCGATGGCATGCTATATTAAATAGGGCTGAATACATTATGCCTGCCTTGACCCCCGCAAGGCTACTAAATATTATAGTCCCAACCACGCCGACATGCCGGCTTCCTAAAGAGAGCGACATATCTCTTCCTCTCTCCATCCCGACTGTCACATACGTCACCCATAAAAGCCATTAGTGAACGTATCCATGGCTGGTGCTGAAAGAAACTACCCTAAATTAAATCAAATTTTAGTACACCAGCTCATTCCCACAGTCTAACATATACATCTCCATACATGCATACAGTCTAACATACGCACGTTTCCACACAGGGACACAGTCTAACACAGAAGTCCCCACACAGGGACACAGTCTAACATAGAAGTCTCCACACAGGCACACAGTCTAACATAGAAGTCATTACACAATGTGACAACCCTAAAGACAACCCTAACCAGCCAACATTTCCCACCTCCTCAGAACAGATGCTCTGTGAGCTCCACAGGGGAAAACAGAGGCAGATGTTCACAACACCAGGTAGCACATCACATTACTACTGTACCTGTCCAGGGACAACTCAACACACACCATGTCTGATTTCATCTACCAGAGTACTCAACCTGGTCTCAGAGCATTTCATATTATTCTGTAGGTAAATCCAGAACACTCCATTAGTATGAAATGTTACGTTTTGTATGGTATGTATTAATTTGTGGATGTCCATCACCCATGTCGTATGATATGTTACGAATTGAAGCAACACAAACATAGACGCAGACACATGCATACACACACGATAACATACGCACTATACACATGGATTTTGTACTGTTGATATGTGGTAGTGGTGGAGTAGGGGCCTGAGGGCAGACATTGTGTTGATATCTGTGAATGTATTGTAATGTTTTTAAAATTGTATGAACTGCCTTAATTTTGCTGGACCCCAGGAAGAGTAGCTGCTGCCTTGGCAGCAGCTAATGGGGATCCATAATACATTCAAAATACAAATACAAATACAAATACAAATCCCAGATTTACATTTACTATGTTACGGCTAGTCTATGAGACCAGGCTGGAGTGCTATAGTGCTGATGTAGGGAAAAAAGTATTTGATCCCCTGCTGATTATGTACGTTTGCCCACTGACAAAGACATGATCAGTCTATAATTTTAATGGTAGGTTTATTTGAACAGTGAGACACAGAATAACAACAAAAAAATCCAGAAAGACGCATGTCAAAAATGTTATCAATTGTTGCATTTAAATGAGAGAAATAAGTATTTGACCCCTCTGCAAAACATGACTTAGTACTTGGTGGCAAAACCCTTGTTGGCAATCACGGAGGTCAGACGTTTCTTGTAGTTGGCCACCAGGTTTGCACACATCTCAGGAGGGATTTTGTCCCACTCCTCTTTGCAGATCTTCTCCAAGTCATTAAGGTTTCGAGGCTGATGTTTGGCAACTCGAACCTTCAGCTCCCTCCACAGATTTTCTATGGGATTAAGGTCTGGAGACTGGCTAGGCCACTCCAGGACCTTAATGTGCTTCTTCTTGAGCCACTCCTTTGTTGCCTTGGCCGTGTGTTTTGGGTCATTGTCATGCTGGAATACCCATCCACGACCAATTTTCAATGCCCTGGCTGAGGGAAGGAGGTTCTCACCCAAGATTTGACGGTACATGGCCCCGTCCATCGTCCCTTTGATGCGGTGAAGTTGTCCTGTCCCCTTAGCAGAAAAACACCCCCAAAGCATAATGTTTCCACCTCCATGTTTGACGGTGGGGATGGTGTTCTTGGGGTCATAGGCAGCATTCCTCCTCCTCCAAACACGGCGAGTTGAGTTGATGCCAAAGAGCTCGATTTTGGTCTCATCTGACCACAACACTTTCACCCAGTTCTCTTCTGAATCATTCAGATGTTCATTGGCAAACTTCAGACGGCCCTGTATATGTGCTTCTTGAGCAGGGGGACCTTGCGGGCGCTGCAGGATTTCAGTCCTTCACGGCGTAGTGTGTTACCAATTGTTTTCTTGGTGACTATGGTCCCAGCTGCCTTGAGATCATTGACAAGATCCTCCCGTGTAGTTCTAGGCTGATTCCTCACCGTTCTCATGATCATTGCAACTCCACGAGGTGAGATCTTGCATGGAGCCCCAGGCCGAGGGAGATTGACAGTTATTTTGTGTTTCTTCCATTTAATATAATCACACCAACTGTTGTCACCTTCTCACCAAGCTGCTTGGCGATGGTCTTGTAGCCCATTCCAGCCTTGTGTAGGTCTACAATCTTGTCCCTGACATCCTTGGAGAGCTCTTTGGTCTTGGCCATGGTGGAGAGTTTGGAATCTGATTGATTGATTGCTTCTGTGGACAGGTGTCTTTTATACAGGTAACAAACTGAGATTAGGAGCACTCCCTTTAAGAGTGTGCTCCTAATCTCAGCTCATTACCTGTATAAAAGACACCTGGGAGCCAGAAATCTTTCTGATTGAGAGGGGGTCAAATACTTATTTCCCTCATTAAAATGCAAATCAATTTATAACATTTTTGACATGCGTTTTTCTGGATTTTTTTATTGTTATTCTGTCTCTCACTGTTCAAATAAAACTACCATAAAAATTATAGACTGATCATTTCTTTGTCAGTGGGCAAACGTACAAAATCAGCAGGGGATCAAATACTGTTTTCCCTCACTGTATTGCCCCTCTCTGTGGATTGAGCTATATAGACATTAATCTCCTTTAAACTAAACTAAGTTATTTAGGCAGAGTATTTATTATGGTCATATTGTGACAGATCGTCATTGATTGATATTGTCATCATGTAGGCTACTATGCTGTGTCTTAGGTTTTGGTTGACACAATCAAAATTATTCTTTAGCGATCAATAATGAGAGCCCATCCACATGGTATGACATCACTGCCAAAAACACCCCCACCCACCGCTCCACTGGAATTATTATTTATGTTAAGTCAGCTTGACCTGTTCATTTTGCAAATGCACTCTTCTCGACTGGCAGGCATTTGTATCACACACACCGAGGAGCAAATTAAGAGTAATTGGAACACATGGCTGCCGTTGCCTTGAAGGAATTCATTTCCAAGGGGGTTAAAATTACAGTTTCTTTTCCGCAGCCATTGCACTAGTGCAATAGACAAGTAGTCTATTAAAAGATAGATGACATGATGAAAAAGCACAAAGCATTTTTGACAACCTGATTTATCTGTGCGCCATACGCATGGCTTGTATGATGCATCTACCCAGGGGCTGTCCATACAAAGTGGACTTTGACTGTAGTCACTGTCTACAGTGAATTCATCTTCAGCGTCCAAATGGCACCCCATTCCCTTTATAATGCATTACTTTTGCACTACTTTTGTCAAAGGTAGTGCACTATATAACGAATAGGGTGCCATTTGGGATGCATCCATCCTCTTCTTTAGTGCCTTCTGGAGTAGATTTGAAAGGCAGAAGAGGGTAGAGTCTGTGGTCGATTCCATTGATTATCACAACACTTATCAAAACACACATCCGGTTCATCATACATACTCAGCAACCCCAAACAGCCAAGCTAGGTTCCCTGGTTTATGTGGGCCATAAAATGAATGCATAAAGAAGCAGAGGAGCTTAGAGAAAACAGTGTTATGTGGTGTTAAATATGTGGAGCTGTGTAGATGAAGAGAACAGAAGGTCCTGATGGGGGTTAGGAGCTGAGCTGTAGACTCAGACATAGTAGGCAGAGGATACTGGATAGAACAATTTTATTTATTTTTATTTCACCTTTATTTAACCAGGTAAGCCAGTTGAGAACAAGTTCTCATTTACAACTGCGACCTGGCCAAGATAAAGCAAAGCAGTGCGATAAAAACAACACAGAGTTACATATGGGGTAAAAAACATAAAGTCAAAAATACAACAGAAAATATATGTACAGTGTGTGCAAATGTAGCAAGTTATGGAGGTAAGGCAATAAATAGGCTATAGTGCAAAATAATTACAATAGTATTAACACTGGAATGCTAGATGTGCAAGAGATTATGTGCAAATAGAGATACTGGGGTGCAAAAGAGCAAAATAAATAACAATATAGGGATGAGGTAGTTGGGTGGGCTAATTACAGATGGGCTGTGTACAGGTGCAGTGATCGGTAAGGTGCTCTGACAACTGATGCTTAAAGTTAGTGAGGGAGATAAGAGTCTCCAGCTTCAGAGATTTTTGCAATTCGTTCCAGTCATTGGCAGCAGAGAACTGGAATGAATGGCGGCCAAAGGAGGTGTTGGCTTTGGGAATGACCAGTGAGATATACCTGCTGGAGCGCAGACTACGGGTGGGTGCTGCTATGGTGACCAATGAGCTAAGATAAGGCGGGGATTTGCCTAGCAGTGATTTATAGATGGCCTGGAGCCAGTGGGTTTGACGACGAACATGTAGTGAGGACCAGCCAACAAGAGTGTACAGGTCACAGTGGTGGGTAGCGTATGGGGCTTTGGAGACAAAACGGATGGCACTGTGATAGACTACATCCAATTTGCTGAGTAGAGTGTTGGAGGCTATTTTGTAAATGACATCGCCGAAGTCAAGGATCGGTAGGATAGTCAGTTTTACGAGGGCATGTTTGGCAGCATGAGTGAAGGAGGCTTTGTTGCGAAATAGGAAGCCGATTCTAGATTTAACTTTGGATTGGAGATTCTTTATGTGAGTCTGGAAGGAGAGTTTACAGTCTAACCAGACACCTAGGTATTTGTAGTTGTCCACATACTCTAGGTCAGACCCGTCAAGAGTGGTGATTCTAGTCGGGTGGGCGGGTGCTAGCAGCGTTCGATTGAAAAGCATGCATTTAGTTTTACTAGTGTTTAAGAGCAGTTGGAGGCTACTGAAGGAGTGTTGTATGGCATTGAAGCTCGTTTGGAGGTTTGTTAACACAGTGTCCAATGAAGGGCCAGATGTATACAAAATGGTGTCGTCTGCGTAGAGGTGGATCTGAGAGTCACCAGCAGCAAGAGCGACATCATTGATATACACGGAGAAAAGTGTCGGCCCAAGAATTGAACCCTGTGGCACCCCCATAGAGACTGCCATAGGTCCAGACAACAGGCCCTCCGATTTGACACACTGAACTCTATCTGAGAAGTAGTTGGTGAACCAGGCGAGGCAGTCATTTGAGAAACCAAGGCTATTTAGTCTGCCAATAAGAATGCGGTGGTTGACAGAGTCGAAAGCCTTGGCCAGGTCGATGAAGACGGCTTAACAGTACTGTCTATTATCAATCGCGGTTATAATATAGTTTAGGACCTTGAGCGTGGCTGAAGTGCACCCATGACCAGCTCGGAAACCGGATTGCAAAGCGGAGAAGGTACGGTGGTATTCGAAATGGTCGGTGATCTGTTTGTTAACTTGGCTTTCAAATACTTTCGAAAGGCAGGGCAGGATGGATATAGGTCTGTAGCAGTTTGGATCTAGAGTGTCACCCCCTTTGAAGAGGGGGATGACCGCGGCAGCTTTCCAATCTCTGGGGATCTCAGACGTTATGAAAGAGAGGTTGAACAGACTAGTAATAGGGGTTGCGACAATTTCGGCGGCTAGTTTTAGAAAGAAAGGGTCCAGATTGTCTAGCCCAGCTGATTTGTAGGGGTCCAGATTTTGCAGCTCTTTCAAAACGTCAGCTGTCTGAATTTGTGTGAAGGAGAAGCGGGGGGGGCATGGGCAAGTTTCAGCGGAGGGTGCAGAGTTGGTGGCCGGGGTAGTGGTAGCCAGATGGAAAGCATGGCCAGCTGTAGCAAAATGCTTGTTGAAATTCTCGATTATTGTAGATTTATCGGTGGTGATAGTGTTTCCTAGCCTCAGTGCAGTGGGCAACTGGGAGGAAGTGCTCTTATTCTCCATGGACTTTACAGTGTCCCAAAACTTTTTGGAGTTAGTGCTACAGGATGCAAATTTCTGTTTGAAAAAGTTTGCCTTTGCTTTCCTGACTGCTTGTGTATATTGGTTCCTAACTTCCCTGAAAAGTTGCATATCGCGGGGGCTATTTGATGCTAATGCAGTACGCCACAGGATGTTTTTGTGCTGGTCAAGGACAGTCAAGTCTGAGGAGAACCAGGGGCTATATCGGTTCTTAGTTCTGTATTTTTTGAATGGGGCATGTTTATTTAAGATTGAGAGGAAATTACTTTTAAGGAACAACCAGGCATCCTCTACTGACGGAATGAGATCTATATCCATCCAGGATACCTGGGCCAGGTCAATTAGGAAGGCCTGCTCGCTAAAGTGTTTTAGGGAGCGTTTGACAGTGATGAGGGGTGGTCGTTTGACCGCGGACCCGTTACGGACGCATGAAATAAGGCAGTGATCGCTGACATCCTGGTTGAAGACAGCTGAGGTGTATTTAGAGGGTATGTTAGTCAGGATGATATCTATGAGGGTACCCATGTTTACGGATTTAGGGTTGTACCTGGTAGGTTCGTTGATAATTTGCGTGAGGTTGAGGGCATCTAGTTTGGATTGTAGGATGGCCGGGGTATTAAGCATATCCCAATTTAGGTCACCAAGCAGTACGAACTCTGAGGATAAATGGGGGGCAATCAATTCACATATGGTGTCCAGGGCACATCTGGGGGCTGAGGGGGGTCTGTAGCAAGCGGCAACAGTGAGAGACTTATTTCTGGAAAGGTGGATTTTTAGAAGTAGAAGCTCAAACTGTTTGTGCACAGACCTGGATAGTATGATAGAGCTCTGCAGGCTATCTCTACAGTAGATTGCAACTCCACCCCCTTTGGCAGTTCTATCTAGACGGAAAATGTTATAGTTGGGGATGGAAATTTCAGAATTTTTGGTGGCCTTCCTGAGCCAGGATTCAGACACTGCTAGAACATCAGGGTTGGCGGAGTGTGCTAACGCAGTGAATAACTCAAACTTAGGAAGTAGACTTCTGATGTTTACGTGCAAGAAACCAAGACTTTTGCGATTACAGAAGTCAGCAAATGATAGCGCCTGGGGAGTAGGAGTGATACTGAGGGCTGCAGGGCCTGGGTTAGCCTCTACATCACCAGAGGAACAGAGGAGGACTAGAATAGGATACGGCTAAAGGCTTTAAGAACTGGTCTTCTAGTGCGTTGGGTACATAGAATAAAGGGGGCAGATTTCCGGGTGTTGTAGAAAAGATTCAGGGCATTATGTACAGACAAGGATATGGAAGGATATGAGTAAAGTGGGGGTAAACCTAAGCGTTGGGTAACAATGAAAGAGATAGTATCACTAGAGGCATCAATTGAGTCGGTCTCTGCGTGTATGGGGGGTGGGACAAAGGAGCTATCTAAGGCAGGTTTAGCTGGGCTGGGGGATCTACAGTGAAATAGTACAATTAAAAATAACCGAAACAACAATAAGCTAACCATGTTTGGGCTGAGGCTAAACATAAACAGGATGTAGTACCGTAAAAAGGAACAGTCCAGCAGACATCAGCTGTATAGCTGAGTTATCATAAGGTCCGGTGAACAGCAATAGGATAGTTCGGAGGCTGCTAAAGCACTAGCAGGTAAGAGGCCACGGCTAGCGTGTGCTAGCGGGCCGGGGCTAGCAGATGGAATCTTCGTGGTCGACGTCGTCGTAACCACATCAGACGATTTCGTCGGCAGACCAGTCGTGTAGGATCGGCGGGGCTCCGTGTCAACACTAGGTGGTCCCGTCCGGTTGACAGAGAGGTAGATAGCCGGGAGATGGGCCTAGCTCAGGATGATTAGCCAGACCACAGCGTCCATTTAGTTGAAGCTAGCTGGTAGCGATGAATCCGGAGTTAAAGGTCCAGTGATTCAGTGATTCCGGCAGAAAAACTGATATGTTCTGGGTCGATAACGCGCTGTGCAGTCTGGCCGAATATCCGGGGATTAATATCCAGTGATTAAATTAATCCTGCAGAAAAAAAATCCAATGTTCTGGGTGAAATACCGCTAACTGTGGCTAATAGCAAGTAGCTAGTTAGCTGGCTAGCTAGTTTCAACTGGAGATTCTATATAAAAGGTAAGTCAATAATAGAATCCATTCCACATTGAGTGAGGCGGGTTGCAGGAAAGTATATTTTGTAGAAGGATGAAAAGTCTGATAGGGAAATATGTATGAAAAATACAAAAAAACAGGGTATTTACAGGCTATTTACAGACACACGACAAAAACAGAACTGCACTACTTCGCCATCTTGGATAACAATGGCTAGATGTTCATGCATGTAGAGAATTATGTGTTCTCTACTTGTATGATAGGCTGGAAGTCAGGAGTGGTAGCGTGGTTGGAATAACCTTGAAACAGTGTATCAACTATTGCGTAAGCTAGGTGCAGGTATTGCATAGCCTTGAAAACGACATATTATATCAGTTAAGCATTGAAAGCTTTTGTGGTCTCTCAATATCTTTCTCTCTTTCTCTTTCTCTCTCTCTCTATCTCTCTTCAGTGCATACGGTACATGCTGAGTTCAGAGGAGTGTGGTGAGGCAGGCCATATTAATGTGTTACCATGCTGACAATGTAAACCTCTTTGAGACCTAGAAAAAAATCACCATGCAGTATAAAGTCAATCTAGCACCCAGCTTGTTTTAGCATTGTGATTGGAGTCTGTCAGAGCCCAGGCTGGTTCTGGGGTTGTGTTGAGTTACGGTAATGATGTGTCTTCTCTTTCTCTCTCTTTCTGTATTTCTCTCTCACTTTCTTTCTCTCTCTCACTCTCGCTCGCTCGCTCTCGCTCGCTCTCGCTCTCGCTCTCGCTCTCTCGCTCTCGCTCTCTCTCGCTCTCGCTCTCGCTCTCGCTCTCGCTCTCGCTCTCGCTCTCGCTCGCTCTTCTCAGTGATGGGTAACAGAACAGCAGGCCATTATGACTCACTAGTTCGCTCTAGCTTCAGAGCTTCAGCGGCCAGCTAATCCAGGGGAGGATCTGTCTTAGCCCGGCACAGTCCTCCTCACATAGCAGAGCCTCTTAAACTGGTAGGCTAGTATACACTATGGATTTTTATGATGAGCTGTATTGGAGATTATATAGAGAAGAGTATACTGTCAAGATTGTGGGCCGAATACTAACTTGAGGTATATCCATCATGCCTGCATCATAGGCAGGAATAATGTGCTTTGCACAGGAGTTTGGTGGCACCTTAATTGGGGAGGATGAGCTCGTGGTACTGGCTGGAGCGGAATCAGTGGAATGGTATCAAATACATCAAACACATGGTTTCCATGTGTTTGATGCCATTCCATTTGCTCTGTTCCAGACATTATTATGAGCTGTCCTCCCCTCAGCAGCCTCCACTGGTGCTTAGTACTGTATACTCCCTCTCCATTTGTTTCATGGCTAGGCCTACTGTTTTACATTAGATCAATGAATGAACACGAACACACATCCCACTTGCCGGTGCCAGACAGAGATCAACGTGATGATAAAATAAATCATTTCTACAACACTGGGTTTGCACAATGATTTATTTACATTGACAAACAAACACACTGTCTGTTTGTTTTTGCGACAATATGAATTAATTATCACGGGAGCTTACCAGGGCTGCAGACGTCCTTAATCTTTAATATTTCTGCCCTTCCCCTGGACCATAGCCTTGTCCATCGCTCTGTCTGTTTGTCTGTATTACCCATTTCACAATATTGTGCTAACCTGAACCGTGCTGTGCTGCCTCTGATATTATCTTTCCACATAATGCTTTCCGGCAAGGTTCAACTATGGTGGATGTGTAACCAGTAGAGTTCAAAAGGTACTCACACTCACAACCATGAAAAGGAATAACCCAAGGAGGCCGAGATGCTAAAATAATATACTTAATTTATTCCACATTCGAAAGAATACAAAGAGTGAAAGTGCAAGGTGCTAAGCCTTATGCCTTCATCAGCACTGTGCAAATAAATGAAGGAGACACGTACAGTGGGGGAAAAAAGTATTTAGTCAGCCACCAATTGTGCAAGTTCTCCCACTTAAAAAGATGAGAGAGGCCTGTAATTTTCATCATAGGTACACGTCAACTATGACAGACAAAATGAGGAAAAAAAATCCAGAAAATCACATTGTAGGATATTTAATGAATCTATTTGCAAATTATGGTGGAAAATAAGTATTTGGTCAATAACAAAAGTTTCTCAATACTTTGTTATATACCCTTTGTTGGCAATGACACAGGTCAAACGTTTTCTGTAAGTCTTCACAAGGTTTTCACACACTGTTGCTGGTATTTTGGCCCATTCCTCCATGCAGATCTCCTCTAGAGCAATGATGTTTTGGGGCTGTCGCTGGGCAACACGGACTTTCAACTCCCTCCAAAGATTTTCTATGGGGTTGAGATCTGGAGACTGGCTAGGCCACTCCAGGACCTTGAAATGCTTCTTACGAAGCCACTCCTTCGTTGCCCTGGCGGTGTGTTTGGGATCATTGTCATGCTGAAAGACCCAGCCACGTTTCATCTTCAATGCCCTTGCTGATGGAAGGAGGTTTTCACTCAAAATCTCACGATACATGGCCCCATTCATTCTTTCCTTTACACGGATCAGTCGTCCTGGTCCCTTTGCAGAAAAACAGCCCCAAAGCATGATTTTCCCACCCCCATGCTTCACAGTAGGTATGGTGTTCTTTGGATGCAACTCAGCATTCTTTGTCCTCCAAACACGACGAGTTGAGTTTTTACCAAAAGGTTCTATTTTGGTTTCATCTGACCATAGGACATTCTCCCAATCCTCTTCTGGATCATCCAAATGCACTCTAGCAAACTTCAGATGGGCCTGGACATGTACTGGCTTAAGCAGGGGGACACGTCTGGCACTGCATGATTTGAGTCCCTGGCGGCGTAGTGTGTTACTGATGGTAGGCTTTGTTAGTTTGGTCCCAGCTCTCTGCAGGTCATTCACTAGGTCCCCCCGTGTGGTTCTGGGATTTTTGCTCACCGTTCTTGTGATCATTTTGACCCCACGGGGTGAGATCTTGCGTGGAGCCCCAGATCGAGGGAGATTATCAGTGGTCTTGTATGTCTTCCATTTCCTAATAATTGCTCCCACAGTTCTTCAAACCAAGCTGCTTACCTATTGCAGATTCAGTCTTCCCAGCCTGGTGCAGGTCTACAATTTTGTTTCTGGTGTCCTTTGACAGCTCTTTGGTCTTGGCCATAGTGGAGTTTGGAGTGTGACTGTTTGAGGTTGTGGACAGATGTATTTTATACTGATAACAAGTTCAAACAGGTGCCATTAATACAGGTAACGAGTGGAGGACAGAGGAGCCTCTTAAAGAAGAAGTTACAGGTCTGTGAGAGCCAGAAATCTTGCTTGTTTGTAGGTGACCAAATACTTATTTTCCACCATAATTTGCAAATAAATTCATTAAAAATCCTACAATGTGATTTTCTGGAGAAAAAAAATCTCAATTTGTCTGTCATAGTTGACGTGTACCTATGATGAAAATTACAGGCCTCTCTCATCTTTTTAAGTGGGAGAACTTGCACAATTGGTGGCTGACTAAATACTTTTTTCCCCCACTGTACTTGAGGATGTGTAAACAGGCCAGTCCAGCTCAGCTCAGCCATATGTCTGCCTATCTCTCTTCCTGTCAGTCAGTAGACAGTTAAAGCTCCCTCATAGTTCCCTCTAGTCCATCTCTGTCCACCCAAATGAACCTTCTTCATTAGGACAGTCCATCCTGTGTTTTAAAATAGGATTATCCATGCCGAACATTGTACACATCCCTCATTGTTATAAATGCATCCTTCCACCTTTTACCAATTAATCTGGGTTATTTGTTGGCCGTTGTTCATTAGTCTGAGAGGAGGGGGAATAATAAAGCGTCAGACTGGGTGTGATGTGGTGTGTAATGCCATTATTGTTCATTTGTCATGGAGAGCTGTTTTAGCGTTGCACCGCTCCCTCCAAGAGCTTAAAAGCCACTAAGCCACAGCCTCTATCAGTCAGGCCTGAATAATTAATGTAACTTAAAGCGTCTGACCATAGAAGGAGACAGGATGTTAGAGAGGGAGAAACACAGGATCTTAGAGAGGAGAGAGGGGACAGGATCAGAAAGAAGGGTTAGGAGAGCTAGACAGGACCAAGGAGAAGGTATAGGAGAGTCGGAACAGGGCCAGAGAGGAGAAAGACAGGACCTTAGCGAGTGAGCAAGACAGGATCTTATATACAGAGAAAGACAGGACTAGAGCGGGAGAAAGACAGGATCTTAGAGAGGGAGAGAGACAAGATCTTAAAGCGGGAGAGAGACAGGATATTAAAGAGGGGAGAGGAGACAGGACCAGAGAGGGAGAGATACAGGGCCTTAGAGAGGGAGAAAGACAGGACCAGAGAGAGGGAAAGATAAATGAGTAGCGGCTAGAGAAAGACAGGATCTTAAAGAGGGAGAGAGACAGGATCTTAGAGAGGGGAGAGGACCAGAGAGGGAGAAATACAGGACCTTAGAGAGAGGGAGAGAGATGTGACTAGAGAGGAGAGGGAAACAGGACCAGAGAGAGGAGGGGAGACAGGGAGCAGAGGGAGGGAGACAGAGAGGGGGAGACTGGACCAGAGAGAGGAGGAGAGACAGGGACCAGAGAGAGGAGGGAGGAGACTGGGAGCAGAGGGAGGGAGATAGAGAGGGGGAGACTGGACTAGAGAGAGGAGAGGGGAGACAGGGAGCAGAGGGAGGGAGACAGAGAGGGGGAGACTGGACCAGAGGGAGGAGGGGAGACTGGGAGCAGAGGGAGGGAGACCGAGAGGGGGAGACTGGACCAGAGAAAGAGATTGATCACGTCAAAAGTTTAATTTTCTCCAACTTTTATGATGGACAGTACAGTTTGAAGCTTATCTTGACTTGTGTTGACATATGCGTTCCAGCAACGCACGTGGAGAAAGGCTCTCATAGAAAAACAATGGGTCATTTTCAGCCGTTTGAAAACACTCTCTTCCTCCATCATCATCAGTCATCCTTACATCACCTCTTCCTCGTTGTTTTATTCCAGGGGTTTCCAACCCTGTTCCTGGAGAGCTAACCTCCTGTAAGTTTTCGCTCCAACCCCAGTAACTAATCTGGTTCAGTTTATCAACCAGCTAATTATTAGAATCAGGTGTGCTAGATTAGGGTTGGAGTGAGAACCTACAGGATGGTAGCTCTCCAGGAACAGCGTTGGACGGATTTATTTTATTCCAATCCATCTCTCTCCACACCTGCCTTTTTATGCCTCTCTCCTCTCATCCCTTCTCTCTACCTACTTTCTCCCTTTCTCCATATTTTCATGCTTCTCAGGAAATATATGATCCTATATTCTCCACCTCTCTAGCCATTTGTTCCTACTTTCTATTCTTCATCTGTTTGCTCTGTCCATCCTTCACTCCCTTTATCCTTCTCTTCCTCTCTGCCCCTCCCGCTCTCCATCCCTTTCTATTTTCTAACCACATCTCTCTCCAGTTAAATTCAATACATTTTGGCATGAAAAGTGAATGAACTTACATTGCAAAAGCAAATTATCACAACAATAACAACATCAATATCATTATCAATGATAATCAAAAATAATTAGATGAAGAATTATTAAGCAAAACAAAAATTATATTAACATCCTACTCTTTTATCTCTATCTTTTCACATCTGTCTTTTCTTCCCTACACCTCTCCCTTCTTGAGTCCCTCCATCCCTCCCTCTCTCTCCAGGTCCTGTGGGTGACATTAGAGTGGCTTTGTAATGAGCTGCTTGTGAACCCACTGGGCAGATGCCAGCGGATAGTCATTAGATCATATGACAGACTGGGTCCCCCTCCTTCCTTGCCTCTGTCTTCCCCCCATTCTCCCCCACCCCCTCCTCTTTTCCCTCCCTCCCCACTCTCCTTCCCCCAGCCCCAACACGGTGCCGCATGGTTAGCGTTGCTAGCCCGAGACAGACACTATAGCCAACAGACAGCATTCCCACTGGGAATACCAGACCCTTTCTGTCAACCTGACGGGACGGAGACGGGTGAGAGGGGGTGAGGGGGAGGGCGGGGGGGTTTAAAGAAGCACATCTTTTATTAATTAGGTGAACCCTTAAAGTGATCTTTATTAATCATTCATATAATAATTTAATTACATGTACTGTCACTCTGATTCATCTGAACCAGTGGATTAAATGCAGTCAGACTGTTAACAGTTTAGTTTGGTTTATATCATGTTCATGTCGGCTTATATATTGTAGTTAACTCTAGAGTCAAACGCTGCTGAAAACATATTGGAGCTTGCAATATTGATACATTTGATTAATATCTGATTGTTGCAAGTACTGTTGACACATGTTAGCACTTTGAGCGAAATGTATTAAATGTGCTTTATAAAGTTATAATTACTGTTATTAGTTCAATCTGGTTTGAAGATTTGAAGTCAATGACAGCATTGTGAGTGTGTTTTACATGTGAAGAGCCTTCATATTTCACTCACAGCTGAATACATATTTGTGTTGGCTGTCAATCTGCCAGTGTCTGCATGCCAAATAAAATAAAAAGGTATTGGTCGTGTACACATATTTAGCAGATGTTATCGCGGGTGTAGCGAAATGCTTATGTTCCGAGCTCCAACAGTGCAGTAATGCCTGACATAACAAAACAATACACGCAACTTAAGAAATATAGATATTTTAGAAAGAGCAATGTCAGAGTCTGGAATATATATATGTATGTGAATGGTCCGTCCAGACAGTATGGACAGTATATGAATAGAAAAGGTGTGTACAGCAGTAGCTATATAGGATAGGCCTTGACTAGAATACAGTATATATATATGAAGTGGATCAAACAATATGTAAACATTATTAAAGTGACCAGTGTTCAATAACTATGTAAACTCAGCAAAAACGTCCCTTAACGTCCCTTTTTCAGGACCCTGTCTTTCGTAAAAATCCAAATAACTTCACAGATCTTCATTGTAAAGGGTTTAAACACTGTTTCCCATGCTTGTTCAATGAACCATAAACAATTAATGAACATGCACCTGTGGAACGGTCGTTAAGTCACTAACAGCTTACAGACGGTAGGCAATTAAGGTCACAGTTATGAGAACTTAGGACACTAAAGAGGCCTTTCTACTGACTCTGAAAAACACCAAAAGAAAGATGACCAGGGTCCCTGCTCATCTGCGTGAACGTGCCTTAGGCATGCTGCAAGGAGGCAAGAAGACTGCAGATGTGGCCAGGGCAATAAATTGCAATGTCCGTACTGTGAGACGCCTAAGACAGTGCTACAGGGAGACAGGACGGACAGCTGATCGTCCTCGCAGTGGCAGACCACGTGTAACAACACCTGCACAGGATCGGTACATCCGAACATCACACCTGCGGGACAGGTACAGGATGGCAACAACGACTGCCCGAGTTACACCAGGAATGCACAATCCCTCCATCAGTGCTCAAACTGTCCGCGATAGGCTGAGAGAGGCTGGACTGAGGGCTTGTAGGCCTGTTGTAAGGCAGGTCCTCACCAGACACTACCGGCAACAACGTCGCCTATGGGCACAAACCCACCGTCACTGGACCAGACAGAACTGGCAAAAAGTGCTCTTCCCTGACGAGTCGCGGTTTTGTCTCACCAGGGATGATGGTCGGATTCGCGTTTATCGTCGAAGGAATGAGGCCTGTACTCTGGAGCGGGATCGATTTGGAGGTGGAGGGTCCGTCATGGTCTGGGGCGGTGTGTCACAGCATCATCGGACTAAGCTTGTTGTCATTGCAGGCAATCTCAACGCTGTGAGTTACAGGGAAGACATCCTCCTCCCTCATGTGGTACCCTTCCTGCAGGCTCATCCTGACATGACCCTCCAGCATGACAATGCCACCAGCCATACTGCTCGTTCTGTGCGTGATTTCCTGCATGACAGGAATGTCAGTGTTCTGCCATGGCCAGCGAGGAGCCCGGATCTCAATCCCATTGAGCACATCTGGGACCTGTTGGATCGGAGGGTGAGGGCTAGGGCCATTTCCCCAGAAATGTCCGGGAACTTGCAGGTGCCTTGGTGGAAGAGTGGGGTAACATCTCACAGCAAGAACTGGCAAATCTGGTGCAGTCCATGAGGAGGAGATGCACTGTAGTACTTAATGCAGATGGTGGCCACACCAGATACTGACTGTTACTTTTGATTTTGACCCCCCCCCTTTGTTCAGAGACACATTTTTCCATTTCTGTTAGTCACATGTCTGTGGAACTTGTTCAGTTTATGTCTCAGTTGTTGAATCTTGTTATGTTCATACAAATATTTACACATGTTAAGTTTGCTGAAAATAAACGCAGTTGACAGTGGGAGGACGTTTCTTTTTTTGCTGAGTTTACATAGGGCAGCAGTCTCTAAGGTGCAGGGTTGAGTAGCTGGCTTGTAACAGTTACTAAAGTTCAGGGCAGAGTACTGGGCAGAGGCCGGCTAGTGGTGACTGTTTAACATTCTGATGGCCTGATGAAGCTGTTTCTCAGTCTCTCTGTCCCAGCTTTGATGCACCTGTACTGTCTTCGCCTTCCAGACAGCAGCCGGGTGAACAGGCCGTGGCTCAGGTAGCTGAAGTCCTTGATGACTTTCTTGGCCTTCCTGTGACACCGGGTGCTGTAGATGTCCTGGAGGGCAGCCAGTGTGCCCCCGGTGATGCGTTGGGCTGACCACACCACCCTCTGAAGAGCCCTGTGGTTGTGGACGGTGCCGTACCAGGCTGTATCATGCCACAGTGGTTGCAGAATGGAGTTCAGACAAATGCCAGCTTCACTTAGACTGATTAAACTGTATTAACAAAATGATTTGTATGGCTGCTGGATCTGCAAGGTCATTAGTTAACATAAGTTAAGACTGAACACTTGTAAAGTTTGGCGTGTGGCGGGAGGGATTTATTTTACTTGTTGGCCAATTTGCAAATACTGTTGTCCAGAGCAACTTAGAATAACTGCAGAGACAGATAGTATGAGCCTCACAAATAAAACTTTCTTCAATCATAACCCAGTGCTAGAATAGAAAGAGTTTCAGTATAGAATAGAATAGAATAAAACAGCAAGAGTAAAGAATTAAACAATGAAACCTATAATCCCCCCCCTTGTTGAGTTATGAGTCTAGTTATGGAGGACCATGAGAGCTGTGTGATGCTAGACTCCCTAGGCACAGGCCATGCTTCTCAGACCAGGGAAGGTCAACACACTAACAGGATTATCATGTTGTTAGGGTCAGTCAGTCTGATAATGAGTGGATGGACTCTGACATGTTAGACGTATTGGAAGCTAAACAGGTGATTGATCGTGGCGATTGGTATTGGTTCCCCTCTTTAATTCCAATAGAGAGTTATTTTCATTGACTGGCCTGTTTGGTTTGAGAGGGGTAATTCTGTACTGGTAGACGTCAATCACTCTTCTACTACTGTTCTGGTTGTTGCCAGCTGAGTCATTGTTCCGGTTCTTTAAACAATGGAATGTTGGTCTCTGTCTCTGTCTCTGTCTCTCTCTCTCTCTCTCTCTCTCTCTCTCTCTCTCTCTCTCTCTCTCTCTCTCTCTCTCGCTCTCGCTCTCGCTCGCTCTCTGTCTCTCTCAATTCAATTTAAATTTAAGGGGCTTTATTGGCATGGGAAACATATGTTTACATTGCCAAAGCAAGTGAAATAGATAATAAACAAAAGTGAAATAAACAATAAAAAATTAACAGTGAACATTACACTCACATACAGTGAGGGAAAAAAGTATTTGATCCCCTGCTGATTTTGTACGTTTGCCCACTGACAAAGACATGATCAGTCTATAATTTTAATGGTCGGTTTATTTGAACAGTGAGAGACAGAATAACAACAAACAAATCCAGAAAAACACATGTAAAAAATGTTATAAATTGATTTGCATTTGAATGAGGGAAATAAGTATTTGACCCCTCTGCAAAACATGACTTAGTACTTGGTGGCAAAACCCTTGTTGGCAATCACAGAGTTCAGAAGTTTCTTGTAGTTGGCCACCAGGTTTGCACACATCTCAGGAGGGATTTTGTCCCACTCCTCTTTGCAGATCTTCTCCAAGTCATTAAGGTTTCGAGGCTGACGTTTGGCAACGAACCTTCAGCTCCCTCCACAGATTTTCTATGGGATTAAGGTCTGGAGACTGGCTAGGCCACTCCAGGACCTTAATGTGCCTCTTCTTGGGCCACTCCTTTGTTGCCTTGGCCGTGTGTTTTGGGTCATTGTCATGCTGGAATACCCATACACGACCCATTTTCAATGCCCTGGCTGAGGGAAGGAGGTTCTCACCCAAGATTTGACGGTACATGGCCCCGTCCATCGTCCCTTTGATGCGGTGAAGTTGTACTGTCCCCTTAGCAGATAAACACCCCCAAAGCATAATGTTTCCACCTCCATGTTTGACGGTGGGGATGGTGTTCTTGGGGTCATAGGCAGCATTCCTCCTCCTCCAAACACGGCGAGTTGAGTTGATGCCAAAGACCTCGATTTTGGTCTCATCTGACCACAACACTTTCACCCAGTTCTCCTCTGAATCATCCAGATGTTCATTGGCAAACTTCAGACGGGCCTGCATATGTGCTCTCTTGAGCAGGGGGACCTTGCGGGCGCTGCAGGATTTCAGTCCTTCACGGCGTAGTGTGTTACCAATTGTTTTCTTGGTGACTATGGTCCCAGCTGCCTTGAGATCACTGACAAGATCCTCCCGTGTAGTTCTAGGCTGATTCCTCACCGTTCTCATGATCATTGCAACTCCACGAGGTGAGATCTTGCATGGAGCCCCAGGCTGAGGGAGATTGACAGTTATTTTGTGTTTCTTCCATTTGCGAATAATCTCACCAACTGTTGTCACCTTCTCACCAAGCTGCTTGGCGATGGTCTTGTAGCCCATTCCAGCCTTGTGTAGGTCTACAATCTTGTTCCTGACATCCTTGGAGAGCTCTTTGGTCTTGGTCATGGTGGAGAGTTTGGAATCTGATTGATTGATTGCTTCTGTGGACAGTTGTCTTTTATACAGGAAACAAGCTGAGATTAGGAGCACTCCCTTTAAGAGTGTGCTCCTAATCTCAGCTCGTTACCTGTATAAAAGACACCTGGGAGCCAGAAATCTTTCTGATTGAGAGGGGGTCAAATACTTATTTCCCTCATTAAAATGCAAATCAATTTATAACATTTTTGACATGCGTTTTTCTGAATTTTTTTATTGTTATTCTGTCTCTCACTGTTCAAATAAACCTACCATTAAAATTATAGACTGATCATTTCTTTGTCAGTGGTCAAACGTACAAAATCAGCAGGGGATCAAATACTTTTTTCCCTCACTGTAAGTTCCAAAAGAATAAAGACATTTCAATTGTCATATTATGTCTATATACAGTGTTGTAATGATGTGCAAATAGTTAAAGTTTAAAAGGGAAAATAAATAAACATAAACATAGGTTGTATTTACAATGGTGTTTGTTCTTCACTGGTTGCCCTTTTCTTGTGGCAACAGGTCACAAATCTTGCTGCTGTGATTGCACACTGTGGTATTTCACTCAATAGATATGGGAATTTATCAAAATTGGATTTGTTTTTTCGAATTCTTTGTGGGTCTGTGTAATCTGAGAGAAATATGTTTCTCTAATATGGTTAGGAAGTGCAGCTCGGTTTCTACCTCATTTTGTGGGCAGTGTGCACAAAGCCTGTCTTCTCTTGAGAGCCGGGTCTGCCTACGGCGGCCTTTCTCAATAGCAAGGCTATGCTCACTGAGTCTGTACATAGTCAAAGATGTTCTTAAGTTTGGGTCAGTCACAGTGGTCAGGTATTCTGCCACTGTGTACCCTCTGTTTAGGGCCAAATAGCATTCTAGTTTGCTCTGTTTTTTTGTTAATTCTTTCCAATGTGTCAAGTAATTCTCTTTTTGTCTTCTTACGATTTGGTTGGGTCTAAGTGTATTGCTGTCCTAGAGCTCTGTGGGGTCTGTTTGTGTTTGTGAACAGAGCCCCAGGACCAGCTTGCTTAGGGGGCTCTTCTCAATGTTCATTTCTCTGTAGGTGATGGCTTTGCTATGGAAGGTTTGCGAAACACTTCCTTTTAGGTGGTTGTAGGTGGTTAACGGCTCTTTTCTGGATTTTTATAATTAGCAGGTATCGGCCTAATTCTGCTCTAAAAGCATTATTTGGTGTTGTATGTTGTACACAGAGGATATGTCCCATTTTGTGAATTCTTGGTTGGTGAGCAGACCCCAGACCTCACAACCATAAAGGGCAATGGGTTCTATATAATTCAAGTATTTTTAGCCAGATCCTAATTGGTATGTTGAATTTTATGTTCCTCTCTCTCTCTCTCTCTCTCTCTCTCTCTCTCTCTATCTCTCTCTCTCTCAGCACATAGATGACAGACTGAATCAGTGTTAGTGATTCCTGATTCCCTCCCTCATGTATCCTCATACAACCTCTCCATTCATTACTGTCTCTCTCATATATGGCAGGGGTTCCCAAACTTTTTCATTCAGGTCCCCACTTCCAGCATTGGGGAAATTGCACCTTGTGCATTTGACTAACCACAGTTTGGGAACCACTGATGTACGTGATATGCCAGTCTGTCAAAGGAAGGGAAACCTCCTTCTCTTTAAAGAGACACTGATCAGCCTACAGCTCGCCCCATCAACCCCAGTTACCATTACTGCCCTCCGTATCAGACCTCCCATCAGACTTGACTTTAGTGACACCGACTCCTCTTCTTCTTTTCTCTCCTCATCTCTCCTCATAGGGCCTGCCTCGTCGGCACATCACTTTCATTCCTCAGAGCTCATTCGAGTCGAACCACACGGAAAGGATGGGATGTTTATTTTTCTAATTTCCAGAAGCAAGACGCGGCTCAGTCTATTGAGATCAAGGAAGGGGCACCTTGGAAGCTGTGGGTGTGTGGATGACAAACAAGCACTTATTCGCTTGTTTACTTGTTGGTTATTTCATACTGGAAGTCAATATACTGTACAGCCGTTGGCTTGAACTAACCAAACACAAAGCAATGGCATCCTCAAAAGCATCCTCTCACCCACTCACCCCCTCAATTCCTCCACCCC
This sequence comes from Coregonus lavaretus, assembly GCF_964263955.1. Classification (NCBI taxonomy): domain Eukaryota; kingdom Metazoa; phylum Chordata; class Actinopteri; order Salmoniformes; family Salmonidae; genus Coregonus; species Coregonus lavaretus. The sequence continues at coordinate 42,151,367 of NC_139995.1, read as the reverse complement.
TTAGACCGACCTTCAGAGACATGAGCCATTGTCTTCATCTGACAAAAGAGGATGCCTATCCGCCCTCCACACCCCCCTACTTTACTGAATCAATGGTACTGTTCCCTCATATTCTCTCTGTCCAGATAATGGAGTTTAATGGGTCCAGTCCCACGGGACACATCCACTCGGAGATAAGACAGGGGGGATTTGGGGAGTTGAGATGGAGAGGTACTGTAGGGGGCCTCATCTGTTGTGTGTTCCTTAAGACAGCTCTCCCCTGTTCCTCTATCATAATTGAATCACCATGTTTGATTGACATGGCCGTATTGAAGTATTAATCAGTGTAGGGTTACGGGTGCGACCATCTGCGCATCACAGAAAACAAACCAGGTCTCAGTCGCTCTGTGCAGTGGATCAATAGGAGTCATGATCAATGGAAAGAGAAAGACCATCTCTTCTATAAGACCATCTCTTCTATAAGACAATATCTTCTATAAGACCATCTCTTCTATAAGGACAATGTACATGAACACTTCACTTCTAATAATCTCACTGCTGGATCTAAGAGTTGCTTTTGAGAAGGATGGAAAAGTACTTTCAGAATGTATAATAGTTTGATATCGTAACAAAGGTGTTCAAGGGTAAGAACAGAAGCAATAAGGATGCAGACACACGCTGAAGATATCCCACTTGGCACAGACGTCAATTCAACGTCTATTCCACATTGATTCAATGTAATTTCATTGAAATGACGTGGAAACAATGTTGATTCAACCAGTATGTGCCCAGTGGGATCTGTCTGACTCGATGTAACACTTCTGTCTGCCTTTCCTCTCTGTCTCAATAGACTTGACTCACCACATCTTTACATTGACTAACAATGAGATGTCTCATTGTTAGTCAAGAGTTCATTTTTAACATCGAAGAACTTGGGAAATGCATGGCCTTATTAATAACTCTATTGTAAGGCAATTCCTGGAGAGTTGAGTGGGTGATGGAGAGTAGAGTGGGTTTTCTGAGTTGCTAATCAAGTAACTGTATGTTTTCCTAAGTTTTGTGAAATATCTGTTTATCTTAAGTGCTCGTGGGTGTGTGTGTGTGTGTGCGTGTATAGCGCATTGGGAGGTGTGAAACTCACTCCTCAGCCTGAAGTGTTGCCACTTGCGCTGCCCAATTATTAGCTTTTCGCGTGGCGCCTACTGATAAGACGTTTCAGGAGGGCAGTGATGTGTGCTAGCAAGGCAGAGGTTCTTGGTTCGAGCCTCAGTGGGAGCCAAATCATGAGGAAGTGGTCCTCGCTAAGCAAGCAGCGTGAAGTCTTTTACAATAGTGCTGTGACCCGGATCTACAGTTACGCTCAACTCAACGTTGGGGTTGCTATATCTGGGTATCTGGATTGATAAAAAGCTATCTTTCATAAAGCATGTTGATGAGTGAAGAAATTAGCAATACAAATTATTATAAAGCTGACACTTTATTGAAGCCATTGGACACAGTTTATCATAGCGCACTATGCTTTATTACGGGCGATAGGTTCAGTGCTAGGGTTGAATGGTGGGAACCCGGTTACTGAGATTTACTGGGATTTACTGCCCAAAACCACTCCCTTTTCCTGGGATAAATAACTGCGAGAAACTGGTAAATTATAATAAATTATTTATATGAACAGCATGGCGTGAAATGAAACTGTTATATTATATGCAATCTCTAAATATGGCTTCGCTACGGCCTCCGCATGATGAATCAACACTCAGGGTGGGAACAGACAGCCCATCTCAGTATGGAGCGCAGTTCACAAAAAATGTAGAGTTATCATCTGATCATGGTTACTTTTTTTCTTGTGACAGGTAGGCTTACATTTGCTGCAGCATAGAGTGAAAGCACATTTCATTTACCCATCTCCATCTTTTTCAAATGTATTTAAAAAAAACACGGAAATATCTAATTTTCGTAAGTATTCAGACCCTTTACTCTGTACTTTGTTGAGTCTTCTTGGGTATGATACTACAATATTGGCACACCTGTATTTGGGGAGTGTCTCCCATTATTTTCTGAAGATCCTGTCAAACTCTGTCAGGTTAGATGGGGAGAATCGCTGCACAGCTATTTTCAGGTCTCTCCAGAGATGTTTGATTCGGTTCAAGTCCGGGCTCTGGCTGGGTCACTCAAGGACATTCAGAGACTTGTCCCAAAGCTACTCCTACGTTGTCTTGGCTGTGTGCTTATGGTCGTTGTCCAGTTGGAAGGTAGTTGGAAGGTAGTGGTGGCAAAGTCCAAGCGGGCTGTCATGTGCCTTTTACTGAGGAGTGGCTTCCGTCTGGCCACTCTACCATAAAGGCCTGATTGGTGGAGTGCTGCAGCGATGGTTGTCCTTCTGGAAGGTTCTCTCATCTCCACAGAGGAATTCTGGAGCTCTGTCAGAGTGACCATCAGGTTCTTGGTCACCTCCCTGACCAAGGCACTTCTCCCCCGATTGCTCAGTTTGGCCGGGTGGCCAGCTCTAGGAAGAGTCTTGGTGGTTACAAACTTCTTCCATGTAAGAATGATGGAGGCCACTGTGTTCTTATATGGACAGGTGTGTGCCTTTTCAAATCATGTCCAATCAATTGAATTTACCACAGGTGGACTCCAATCAAGTTGTAGTAACATCTCAAGGATGATCAATGGAAACAGGATGCACCTGAGATCAATTTCGAGTCTCACAGCAAAGGGTCTGAATACTTATGTAAATAAGGTATTTCTGTTTTTTGTTTTTAAGACATTTGCAAAAAATATATAAAAACCTTTTTTTGCTTTGTCATTATGGGGTATTGTGTGTAGATTGATGAGGGGAAAAAACAGTTTAATCCATTTTAGGATAAAGCTGTAACGTAACAAAATGTGGAAAAAGGGAAGGGGTCTGAATACTTTCTGAATACACTGAATATACGTATGCCCTAGCCTACCTCTTTCAGGTAATACATTAAATGCACTATTAGCCTTATATTTAGCTAATTAATGATGGGCCATGCATAATAAGCTTCTAACTTATATCCTCTGTCTCTTACTGTCAAGGTGACGTGTATGCGGGAAACGAAGTCAAGCGCAGGACACCGAACTACTGGCAGAACGTACTTTACTTAACACAGTAAAGAAAGTACCAAACAAACCTCCAAACAGGGAGGAACAAATAATGCATACAACCAGCACTGCCGACCTAACGGAACACGATCACACACAATAACCAATGAGAGACAGGGGTTTATAAAGGGAGTATAATATAACATAATGGGAAACAGGTGCAAACAATCAGGACAAACTAGACAAACACCGAAACATAGATCGGTGGCAGCTAGTACTCCGGGGACGACGAACGCCGAAGCCTGCCCGAGCAAGGAGGAGGGGCAGCCTCGGCTGATTCCGTGACACTTACGCAATACGCACGCACCTGTGCTCCGCAGGCCTCTCTCCTTAAAAAAGTCCCATGCAGGAAAAGCTAGACTAGAATAGCTTGCTGGACATTTTTTATTTTAGCATTTCTTATACCAATAGACTATTCATAGTTTGAACAATGTGCATAATTCCAGTCCATATAATACAGTATAATACAATACAGTACAGTAATATAGTTAACACTCAAAAAGATTAGACTACTGGATCTAGTTTCATTTCACAGAACATATACAGTGGGGGAAAAAAGTATTTAGTCAGCCACCAATTGTGCAAGTTCTCCCACTTAAAAAGATGAGAGAGGCCTGTAATTTTCATCATAGGTACACGTCAACTATGACAGACAAATTGAGAATTTTTTTTCTCCAGAAAATCACATTGTAGGATTTTTAATGAATTTATTTGCAAATTATGGTGGAAAATAAGTATTTGGTCACCTACAAACAAGCAAGATTTCTGGCTCTCACAGACCTGTAACTTCTTCTTTAAGAGGCTCCTCTGTCCTCCACTCGTTACCTGTATTAATGGCACCTGTTTGAACTTGTTATCAGTATAAAAGACACCTGTCCACAACCTCAAACAGTCACACTCCAAACTCCACTATGGCCAAGACCAAAGAGCTGTCAAAGGACACCAGAAACAAAATTGTAGACCTGCACCAGGCTGGGAAGACTGAATCTGCAATAGGTAAGCAGCTTGGTTTGAAGAAATCAACTGTGGGAGCAATTATTAGGAAATGGAAGACATACAAGACCACTGATAATCTCCCTCGATCTGGGGCTCCACGCAAGATCTCACCCCGTGGGGTCAAAATGATCACAAGAACGGTGAGCAAAAATCCCAGAACCACACGGGGGGACCTAGTGAATGACCTGCAGAGAGCTGGGACCAAAGTAACAAAGCCTACCATCAGTAACACACTACGCCGCCAGGGACTCAAATCCTGCAGTGCCAGACGTGTCCCCCTGCTTAAGCCAGTACATGTCCAGGCCCGTCTGAAGTTTGCTAGAGTGCATTTGGATGATCCAGAAGAGGATTGGGAGAATGTCATATGGTCAGATGAAACCAAAATATAACTTTTTGGTAAAAACTCACCTCGTCGTGTTTGGAGGACAAAGAATGCTGAGTTACATCCAAAGAACACCATACCTACTGTGAAGCATGGGGGTGGAAACATCATGCTTTGGGGCTGTTTTTCTGCAAAGGGACCAGGACGACTGATCCGTGTAAAGGAAAGAATGAATGGGGCCATGTATCGTGAGATTTTGAGTGAAAACCTCCTTCCATCAGCAAGGGCATTGAAGATGAAACGTGGCTGGGTCTTTCAGCATGACAATGATCCCAAACACACCGCCAGGGCAACGAAGGAGTGGCTTCGTAAGAAGCATTTCAAGGTCCTGGAGTGGCCTAGCCAGTCTCCAGATCTCAACCCCATAGAAAAACTTTGGAGGGAGTTGAAAGTCCGTGTTGCCCAGCGACAGCCCCAAAACATCACTGCTCTAGAGGAGATCTGCATGGAGGAATGGGCCAAAATACCAGCAACAGTGTGTGAAAACCTTGTGAAGACTTACAGAAAACGTTTGACCTGTGTCATTGCCAACAAAGGGTATATAACAAAGTATTGAGAAACTTTTGTTATTGACCAAATACTTATTTTCCACCATAATTTGCAAATAAATTCATTAAAAATGTGATTTTCTGGATTTTTTTTCCTCCTTTTGTCTGTCATAGTTGACGTGTACCTATGATGAAAATTACAGGCCTCTCTCATCTTTTTAAGTGGGAGAACTTGCACAATTGGTGGCTGACTAAATACTTTTTCCCCCCACTGTAAGCTAGCTACATCTATGGGTTTTAGTTTTTCTGTTGTGCGTAATATGCAGTCTATATGCTATGTGTATTGGATAAAGGCACAATCATTTGGGCTTTTTTGGACTTGGGCTCATTAAATGTCTTTAATGTAGGGCTCATAAAATGTATTTAATGTAGGGCTCATAAAATGTATTTAATGTAGGGCTCATAAACTGTATTGAATGTATGGTTCATCAGGCTCAGGTAGCATCAGGCTTGAATCTTCGATCAAAGCTCTAATCAAATCCAGACATACGCCTATTTATATGCTTTATAATGCTTTTGAAATACACTTCCGGTTTTGGCGGGAAATATCGGGTTACCCGAGAGAAAGTGATTTATTCTAGGGATGGAACATTTGTAAAATACCAGGAAAATATTCAACCCTATTCAGTACACATCACTGCATTCTGTATCAGAAAGTAGGCTGGCCCTCTCTTAAGATTGATGCAATGCACTCTTTTTGTGGTCCCACTTTAAACAAAGTACAATTTATAGCGGCTTTATATAGTATACATAAAGGCTTCATACACACTACATGAATGCTTCACAAATCATCCATACTCTATAAATGGTGTATAAACATACAGTGTGTTATGTCACATTTGGCAATTCACCCTACAGTGGGAATTGTTATGTCACCCTTTACACAGCATTTATCGAGTATGACATTTGCTTAAAGATGATTACTGAAGCATTTTTTTATGGCTTATGAAGCCTTTATAAGTTGTACTTCATTTAAAGTGGGACCCTTTTTGTTTATAAAGCCCTCCTGCATAAACTTCCGCCGTACCTTACCTCATTGTTAACTTACAGACGTACGAGATACCAGACCCGGTTTCAGGGATGGCTCACTCTAGAGAGCCCTTCAATCTCCACTGAGTTAGATAAATCTGCCTTTAGTTTTTTTGCGCCTTGCTTGAGGAATGGTCTCCAAGGCTGATTGTGTTTAGCTTTTCATTGATGTGAATATTGATGTGCATATTGACGTGTATTGTGATGTGTGTAGTGTATATTGATGTGTATTGTGATGTGTGTAGTGTATATTGATGTGTATTGTGATGTGTGTCGTGTATATTGATGTGTATTGTTGTGTATCTAGAGCTCATCTGTGAAAGAGACCTTGGTCTCAGCATGACTCCCTGTCGAAATAAAGGTTTTAAAAAAACAATTGAGGGGTGTATGTAGCACATGGGGATGTGTGAAACTTTCTCTTCAGCCTGAAATGTCACTACTTGCGCCACCGAATTGCTAGCTTTTCGCGTGTCGCCGACTGGTTAGACGCTTCAGGAGGGCGGTCACGTGTGCTAGCAAGGCAGAGGTCCTGGGTTCGAGCTTCAGTGTGTCGAATCAGGAGAAAGTGGTACTTGCTACGCAAGCAGCGTGACGTCCTTTACATGTGTGTGTGTGTGTGTGTGTGTGTGTGTGTGTGTGCCTCCATGTGTGGGTGGGGGTGAGATGTGTGTGAATCTGTAAGTGAGTTAGACAGTCATCACAGTGGGAAGCTGAAGTGTTGGTATTGTTGTTGTTCTGCCTGGCTTGGCACAGGTGTGTGCTGACTCGATAACACCAATCATGCGCCCCTGATGCGCTCACACACACACACACACACACACACACACACACACACACACACACACACACACACACTCTCTCTCTCTCTCTCTCTCTCTCTCTCTCTCTCTCTCTCTCTCTCTCTCTCTCTCTCTCTCTCTCTCTCTCTCTCTCTCTCTCTCTCTCTCACACACATACAGACTCCCCGGTGCACGGACACCATATGCCTCATAGGCAGATGGCAAGTTGGCAGTGCCAACGTGGTGGTTCAGGAATCCCGCTGTGGTTGACTGCTTGGACAGTTTCTAAAGATAAGGATGCTGAGAGTGTGACTTGGGACTCTAGTTCCACCCCCACTGGCCCTCCTGTCTGGTTAACAAGAGTTATAGGAAGGTTTCAACTGCACACACAATGAAAAAGATTCTCTGCCATAGGCCTTGTTACGAAGACTGCTTTAAGTGTTGTTATGACATATAGTGTGTGGTGTGTCTGACACCTATGCTGAGCCGTTCTTACCTTAAACACCCAGTGTGCTTTCACTACAGTGAGGGAAAAAAGTATTTGATCCCCTGCTGATTTTGTACGTTTGCCCACTGACAAAGACATGATCAGTCTATAATTTTAATGGTAGGTTTATTTGAACAGTGAGACACAGAATAACAACAACAAAAATCCAGAAAAACGCATGTCAAAAATGTTAAGTGAAGTTGTCCTGTCCCCTTAGCAGAAAAACACCCCCAAAGCATAATGTTTCCACCTCCATGTTTGACGGTGGGGATGGTGTTCTTGGGGTCATAGGCAGCATTCCTCCTCCTCCAAACATGGCGAGTTGAGTTGATGCCAAAGAGCTCGATTTTGGTCTCATCTGACCATAACACTTTCACCCAGTTCTCCTCTGAATCATTCCGATGTTCTATGGGATTAAGGTCTGGAGACTGGCTAGGCTACTCCAGGACCTTAATGTGCCTTTTTCTTGAGCCACTCCTTTGTTGCCTTGGCCATGTGTTTTGGGTCATTGTCATGATGGAATATCCATCCACGACCCATTTTCAATGCCCTGGCTGAGGGAAGGAGGTTCTCACCCAAGATTTGACGGTACATGGCCCCGTCCATCGTCCCTTTGATGCGGTGAAGTTGTCCTGTCCCCTTAGCAGAAAAACACCCCCAAAGCATAATGTTTCCACCTCCATGTTTGACGGTGGGGATGGTGTTCTTGGGGTCATAGGCAGCATTCCTCCTCCTCCAAACATGGCGAGTTGAGTTGATGCCAAAGAGCTCGATTTTGGTCTCATCTGACCATAACACTTTCACCCAGTTCTCCTCTGAATCATTCCGATGTTCATTGGTAAACTTCAGACGGCCCTGTATATGTGCTTTCTTGAGCAGGGGGACCTTGCGGGCGCTGCAGGATTTCAGTCCTTCACGGCGTAGTGTGTTACCAATTGTTTTCTTGGTGACTATGGTCCCAGCTGCCTTGAGATCATTGACAAGATCCTCCCGTGTAGTTCTGGGCTGATTCCTCACCGTTCTCATGATCATTGCAACTCCACGAGGTGAGATCTTGCATGGAGCCCCAGGCCGAGGGAGATTGACAGCTATTTTGTGTTTCTTCCGTTTGCGAATAATCGCACCAACTTTTGTCACTTTCTCACCAAGCTGCTTGGCGATGGTCTTGTAGCCCATTCCAGCCTTGTGTAGGTCTACAATCTTGTCCCTGACATCCTTGGAGAGCTCTTTGGTCTTGGCCATGGTGGAGAGTTTGGAATCTGATTGATTGATTGCTTCTGTGGACAGGTGTCTTTTATACAGGTAACAAACTGAGATTAGGAGCACTCCCTTTAAGAGTGTGCTCCTAATCTCAGCTCGTTACCTGTATAAAAGACACCTGGGAGCCAGAAATCTTTCTGATTGAGAGGGGATCAAATACTTATTTCCCTCATTAAAATGCAAATCAATTTATAAAAATGTTGACATGCGTTTTCCTGGATTTTTTTGTTGTTATTCTGTTTCTCACTGTTCAAATAAACCTACCATTAAAATTATATACTGATCATTTCTTTGTCAGTGGGCAAACGTACAAAATCAGCAGGGGATCAAATACTTTTTTCCCTCACTGTATATGTGAAACTTTCTCACCATTGTTAAATGAAGAACAGTGTTTTCGTTTTGAGAGGAGAAAAGATACAGTGGTTACTCAGCTGAAACGGTATGAGGGTGTGATGCCCGGGGAACGTGGGTATGAGACTTGAGACGCTGGCAGGCAGGTTGTAATCAGTGTTGTGTCTCACATCCAATTGCAGACAGAACCCTATGGGGGAGGAGAGAGATGATGAGACCTCGCTAGAAAGGTAACATCTGGAGCTCTGGAGACCTCTAACCCACCACACACACACACACACACACACACACACACACACACACACACACACACACACACACACACACACACGCCCTGGGTGACAGGGCCAGGGATGGCTCAAGTTTCAGGTACCAGGAACACTCTCTTCCTCAGGCATTTTCTAACATGTTGGTGTGATGTGTGTGTGTGTGCCTGTGTGCATGCTTGTGCATGTGAGCATGTGTTGGCTACAAGTATTACATCCTTTGAAAGTGACCAAACAAAATCTATTTCTCCCACACCTCCACCATAATCATATTACATTTGTACTCCACACTATGGTAATTTCTCGCAGATCTTACTCTCCTTTCCAAGTCTCAACACAATTCCCCAGCCTCTGTCTTTGTCCTGCAGCGAAGATGACATGTTTTCTTTTTCCAATCTGGCAGCCAGGCGAAGCAGCTTTACTGGGGCTCATTGATGGAATAGCCTGCTCTCTCTCTCTGTCTCTCTCTCTCTCTCTCTCTCTCGCTCTCTCTCTCTCTTCTCTCTCTCTCTCTCTCTCGCTCTCTCTCTCTTTTTTTTCTCTCTCTCTCTTCTCTCTCTCTCTCTCTCTCTCTTTTCTCTCTCTCTCTCACTCTCTCTCTCTCTCTCTCTCTCTCTCTCTCTCTCTCTCTCTCTCTCTCTGTCTCTCTCTCAGGTGGAGGCCGTAGGAGCAATCTACTGTAGCGCTACAACAACAACAGTTTGTAGAACAAACAGGGACAAATTGGTCTCTCGATAAGCCCAGAGTGAGTCCATATCTCCTGGCCTGGAAAGGCTTGAGTGGGCTGGTCAGTCTGTAGTGTTGGTGGTGTGAGGGTGGCGGGTCAAATAGGCTTTTTTGGGTGATTAGGTTGTTGTTGTTGTTGTTGTTGTTGTTGTTGTTGTTGTTGTTGTTGTTGTTGTGAAGTAGGGACGCGAGTAGAGAGACAGAGGTTGGGGTCAGTTCAATCTTCACACAGTCAGGCGGGAAGTGAGTGGTAATTCAGTCCTTGAATTGGAAGACAATGAACATAACGTGCAGTTTTCAAGTCATGTAAAACAAACAGATGAGGATTGTGAATGTGTGAGAAAATCTCTGATGTGTCTGGCGCCAGTCTGTCTGAGTGTGTTTGTGTGTTCATCAGTTCAGTAATGAGATGGTTAGTTCAGAGGGATGGGTACACTCTTAGATAAAAAGGTGCTATCTAGAACCTAAAAGGTTATTCAGCTGTCCCCATAGGAGAACCCTTTGAAGAACCATTGTTGGTTCCAGGTTGAACCCTTTTGGTTCCAAGTAGAACTGTTTAGGGTTCCATGTAAAACTCTCTGTGGGAAGGGTTCTACATGGAACCCAACATGGTTCTACCTGGAACTAAAAAGGGAACAAAAAATGGTTATCCTATGGGGACAGCCAAATAACCTTTTTGGAACCATTTTTCTAAGAGTGTAGCCTAGACTGGATCAATGCTAGTGCTGTAGACTAGAGGTTTGTATCGACGGTTGGCTTAGAATACTGAGTGCTGCTGTGAGCAGCATGGTATGGACTCCCAGGTAGTACATGTATGATAACTTCAGCACTGTTGTCACGATCGTTGAGAGACGGGTCAGACCAAGGTGCAGCGTGATATGCGTACATATTTATTAAGACGAATAAACACTTGACAAAATAACAAAACAACGAAAACGTGACGTCCTATGGGTTATACACACAACAAGCCTAACAGGAACACAAACAAGATCCCACAACTAAGGTAGGCAACCAGGCTGCCTAAGTTTGATCCCCAATCAGAGACAACGATCGACAGCTGCCTCTGATTGGGAACCACACCCGGCCAACATAGATATACAAAACTAGATATACACATAGAAATTCACACCCTGACCAAACCAACTAAAGACAATCGGGCTCTCAAGGCCAGGGTGTGACAGTACCCCCCCCCCCCCCCACACAAAGGTGCGTACTCTGGCCGCACCAACCTGACTCATTAGGGGAGGGTCCGGGTGGGCATTCAGCCTCAGAGGCGGCTCCGGGCGTGACGACCTCTCCCTCTCTGCCTCCCCATTGCGCCCCTGGTCTGGTCTGGACCTCGGTGCGATGCTTTCCCTCTCCTTACTCCCACGATGCACCAAGCCCTGTCTGGACCCTGGTGTGGGAGACCCCGAACCTGGAGAGGGGCTGACGTCTGGGCCTGGATCGGCAATCCTCCCGCGATGCACCAAGCCCTGTCTGGACCCTGGTGTGGGAGGCCCCGACCCTGGAGAGGGGCTGACGTCTGGGCCTGGAGTGGAGCCGCTGACCGGAGCTGAACTGGACCCCGGTGGAGCGGACTACTCTGGCTCTGGAGTGGAGTCGCTGACCGGAGCTGGACTTGGCACCGGTGGAGCGGACTGCTCTGGCTCCGGAGTAGAGCCGCTGACCGAAGCTGGACTGGGCACCGGTGGAGCGGACTGCTCTGGCTCCGGAGTGGAGCCGCTGACCGGAGCTGAACTGGACCCTGGTGGAGCGGACTGCCCTGGCTCCGGAGGGGAGCCGCTGACCGGAGCTGAACTGGACCCCGGTGAAGCAGACTAGTCTGGCTCCGGAGTGGAGCCACTGACCGGAGCTGGACTGGGAACACGCACCACTGGTCTGGTGCGAGGAGCAGGCACGGGTCGTGCCGGACTAGAGACACGCACCACTGGTTTGGTGCGAGGAGCAGGTATGGGCCGTACTGGACTGGATACACGCACCACTGGTTTGGTACGGGGAGCAGGTACGGGGCATACCGGGCTGGCGACACGCACCACTGGTTTGGTGCGGGGAGTAGGTACAGGGCGTACCGGGCTGACGACACGCACCACTGGTTTGGTGCGGGGAGCAGGTACAGGCCATACTGGACTGGATACACTCACCACTGGTTTGGTGCGGAGAGCAGGTACGGGGCGTACCGGGCTGGCAACAGGCACCACTGGTTTGGTGCGAGGAGCTGGCACAGGCCGTACCGGGCTGTGGAGGCGCACTGGAGGTCTGGAGCGTAGAGCTGGCACAACCCGTCCTGGCTGGATGCCCACTTCCGCACGGTACGTGCGTGGCGTTAGCACAGGACGCACTGGGCTGTGAACGTGCACTGGAGACACAGTACGTAGAACCGGCGCAGGATATGCTGGACCGAGGAGGCGTACTGGAGACCAGGAGCGTTGAGCCGGCACAACCCGTCCTGGCTAGATGCCCACTTTCGCACGACACGTGCGGGGCGCTGGCACAGGACGCACTGGGCTGTGAATGCGCACTGGCGACACAGTGCATATCTCCACATACCTTGGTTCCCCAATGAACACACGCTCCTTTTGTTGCCTGACCAGCTCCTCTCTCCGTGCATCCACCACTTCCTTCTCCCTACGGGCCTCCTGCAGCGCCTCCTCTTGAAGAGAGCTCTCCTGCTCTATTCTCGCTATCAGCCCCCGTAATGTGGTGGCCTCCTCTCTTAAACTGCAGATCCGCAGGTCTTGGAGGACCTCTAAAATAGCGGCCTCCTCCTCTACAGTCAGCCCTTTCATGGCCTCCTGCTGCCTCGTCGTCCACACTGTGTGCCCCCCCAAAACATTTTCTTGGGGCTGCTTCTCTGGCTTTCTTCGTGACCGAGTCCTTTTAAGTCGCCGTTTCTCCTCCCTTGCTGCCTCTGTCTGCTCCCAAGGAAGGCGATCCATCCCAGTCTGGATCTCTTCCCATTTCCATGATCGCTTACCATTTAATATCTCCTCCCAAGTCCATGATTTCTGCTCCTCCTGGGCACGCTGCTTGGTCCTTGTTTAGTGGGATCTTCTGTCACAATCGTTGAGAGACGGGTCAGACTAAGGTGCAGCGTGATATGCGTACATATTTATTAAGACAAATAAACACTTGAAAAAATAACAAAACAACGAAAACGTGAAGTCCTATGGGCTATACACACAACAAGCCTAACAGGAACACAAACAAGATCCCACAACTAAGGTAGGCAACCAGGCTGCCTAAGTATGATCCCCAATCAGAGACAACGATCGACAGCTGCCTCTGATTGGGAACCACACCTGGCCAACATAGATATACAAAACTAGATATACACATAGAAATTCACACCCTGACCAAACCAACTAAAGACAACCGGGCTCTCAAGGCCAGGGCGTGACAACGGTATGAATATTGTTTCATTAGTCCATTGTTGATACAGTCCCAAAATGTTTTCATTTCAAAATACAGAAATAAATCCAGTATGATGCACTTAGCATCATATGATGCTGCGTTTTGCATCATATGATGCTAAATGCATCATACCAGCTGTATTTCTATATTTCTAAAGTTATATATCTTGAAAACTTGATTGCTGACATGCAAAACATTTTGGGACTACCGTTTTTGGGTGGAATTTTCCTTTAAGTACATTTAAAATCAGATACATTAAGAATTTTACTGGGATACTTTCACTTTCACTTAAGTAATTTTCTATGAAGGTATCTTTACTTTTACTAAAGTATGACAATTTAGTACTTTTCCACCACTGGGTCTACAACGGCAAGAAAACATGTTCACTTATACAATAGTATGTTGAAACAGTGATAGATAGGGAGGGTATGAGTGTTATGACCAGAGCAGAGCAAGGTTTGGTTTACAGCAGGTTGGGTGAGACAGTGGCGGGTTGGGACATTGACAGGCTTGAGCGAGGACAGTGATCAGCTCAGAGGAGCAGATCAAATAAAGCCTAAAGGGTAGGTCGGACCAACACGAACGTCATCCGTGCGCATTGGGTGACCCTCCTATTGCCTCTGACCACAGAACATCGGTGTGATGAGTACTGAGGATATGAAGAGGCAGGACGCAGACGCAGGAATCAACAATGTAAAGGTTTACTTAACACTGAGCAAGAGAACAACAAAGAGCGAGTACACGACAAGACACTAACAATCACACACAACACAACACTGAACAGTCCAGGGCTATATAGGGGTGGTGATGAGATGATGAGGTGCAGGTGCGCTGGAGGTGATTAGGTGCGTTGGGTTTCCATTCCGGTGTTGCCGAGATGGTGTGCTCAGACCGGTGGCTCAGTAGACTGGCGAATCAGAGCGCCGGAAGGGAGCACTGGGAGGAGACGTGACAATCGGCTGTGATTTCCAGACAATTCTACATATTGCATCACCAGTAGGTGATCTACTGCGCACTGCCGAAGTTCGTGTTGGGCCATAGGGTTATCCACTAGGTCCACAGCAGTTTGAAGGTTGATCCGGCTGGGCTGACCCTCTCAGCGGTGGTCAGTTCAGTGGTCATCAAACTGAATGATAGCCTTGTGTATGACAGGACAGCGTAGCCCTGGGCCATGGGATCAGAGACCTCTCAGGTTTCTACTGGGCTTTTAGACATCATTAGAAATCAAAACTATTGATCCCCTACAGCAACAGATAGCCCCAAGCAGCCTTAGGGGAGAGCTGAGTGACTGGGGCCCAGAGTGAGGGTGTGTCTGTCTGTCTATCAACAGGCTGACTCATAGACTTTCTATACTGGAGGCAATGAATGATGATGACACTCACTGAGAGGATCAATACTCCGAGGAGGGGGAGAGGGATTCTGAAGAGGGACATGGCACACTCAAATTAGGCCCTACCGTATTAGGAGATATGAGGATTAAAGAGATCCAAACCCAAATTAATAATAATCTATCTTCAGAAATAGCAACTAAAAGGACATCTATAGACAAAGTGTAGGCCATAGAGATCCTATAAATTAGTGATTCTATATGTACACTACCGTTCAAAAGTTTGGGGTCACTTAGAAATGTCCTTGTTTTCGAAAGAAAAGCAATTTTTTTGTCCATTAAAATAACATAAAATTGATCAGAAATACAGTGTAGACATTGTTAATGTTGTGTTGAGTGGGAGGCCCCGGTGCACAACTGAGTAAGAGGACAAATACATTAGAGTGTCTAGTTTGAGAAACAGATGCCTCACAGGTCCTCAACTGGCAGCTTCATTAAAAAGTACCCGCAAAACCCCAGTCTCAACGTCAACAGTGAAGAGGCAACTCCGGGATACTGACCTTCTAGGCAGAGTTGCAAAGAAAAAGCCATATCTCAGATATGGCTTTTTCTTTGCAACTCTGCCTAGAAGGTCAGCATCCCGGAGTCGCCTCTTCACTGTTGACGTTGTGCACCGGGGCCTCCCACTCCTCTTTCTATTCTGGTTAGAGCCAGTTTGCGCTGTTCTGTGAAGGGAGTAGTACACAGCGTTGTACGAGATCTTCAGTTTCTTGGCAATTTCTCGCATAGAATAGCCTTCATTTCTCAGAACAAGAATAGACTGACGAGTTTCAGAAGAAAGTTATTTGTTTCTGGCCATTTTGAGCCTGTAATCGAACCCACAATTGCTGATGCTCCAGATACTCAACTAGTCTCAAGAAGGCCAGTTTTATTGCTTCTTTAATCAGCACAACAGTTTTCAGCTGTGCAAACATAATTGAAAAAGGGTTTTCTAATGATCAATTAGCCTTTTAAAATGATAAACTTGGATTAGCAAACATAACGTGCCATTGGAACACAGGACTGATGGTTGCTGATAATGGGCCTCTGTATGCCTATGTAGATATTCCATAAAAAATCAGCCGTTTCCAGCTACAATACCCATTTACAACATTAACAATGTCTACACTGTATTTCTGATCAATTTTATGTTTTTTTAATGGACAAAAAAAATGCTTTTCTTTCGAAAACAAGGACATTTGTGACCCCAAATTTTTGAACGGTAGTGTAATTATATGGGGTAGACCCACTCTACAACAAGGACACATGCATGGGCACACAATGAGGACAATTATTAAACCTTTGACAATGAAAAATTTATTTTTCTGGTCAAATGATAAATCAATATTTTTCTAATCAAATACACTGAACAAGAATATAAATGCAACATCTAAAGTGTTGGTCCCATGTTTCATGGGCTGAAATAAAAGATCCCAGAAAATTTCCATACACACAAAAAGCATATTTCGCTAGCAGTTTTTGCACAAATTTGTTTACATCCCTGTTAGTGAGCATTTCTCATTTGCCAAGATAATCCATCCACCTGACAGGTGTGGCATGTCAAGAAGCTGATTAAACACCATGACCATTACACAGGTGCACCTTGTGCTGGGGGCAATAAAAGGCCACTCTAATGTGCAGTTTTGTCACACAACACAATGCCACAGATGTCTCAAGTTTTGAGGGAACGTGCAATTGGCATGCTGACTGCGGGAATGTTCTCCAGAGCTGTTGCCAGAGAATTGAATGTTCATGTCTCTACCATAAGTCGCCTCCAGCATCATTTTAGAGAATATGGCAGTACATCCAACTGGCCTCACAACCGCAGACCATGTGTATGGCATCGTGTGTGCAAGCGGTTTGCTGATGTTAACCTTGTGAACATAGTGCCCCATGGTGGCGGTGGGGTTATGGTATGGGTAGGCATAAGGTACAGACAATGAACACAATTGCATTTTATCAATGGCAATTTGAATACACAGAGATACCATGATGAGATCCTGAGGCCCATTGTCGTGCCATTCATCCGCTGCCATTACCTCATGTTTCAGCATGATAATGTACGGCCCCATGTCGCAAGGATCTGTACAAAGTTCCTGGAAGCTGAAAATGTCCCAGTTCTTCCATGGCCTGCATACTCACCAGACATGTCACCCATTGAGCATGTTTGTGATGCTCTGGTCAACATGTATGACGTGTTCCCGCCAATATCCAGCAACTTCTCACAGCCATTGAAGAGGAGTGGGACAACATTCCACAGGCCACAATCATCAGCCTGATCAACTCTATGCGAAGGAGATCTGCTTGAGGCAAATGGTGGTCACACCAGATACTGACTGTTTTTCTGATCCACACCCCTACTTTTTTTTAAGGTACACTATATATAAAAAAGTATGTGGTCACCCCTTCATATTAGTAGATTCAGCTATTTCAGCCACACCCTGTTGCTGACAGGAGTATAAAATCGAGCACACAGCCATGCAATCTCCATAGACAAACATTGGCAGTAGAATGGCCTTAATGAAGAGCTCAGTGACTTTCAACATGGAAACATCATAGGATGCCACCTTTCCAACAAGTCAGTTCATCAAATTTCAGCCCTGCTAGAGCTGCCCCGGCTAACTGTAAGTGCTTTTATTGTGAAATGGAAACGTCTAGGAGCAACAACGACTCAGCCGCGAAGTGGTAGGCAACACAAGCTTACAGAACAGGACCGCAGAGTGCTGAAGCACGTACCGCGTAAAAATCGTCTGTCCTCAGTTGCAAAACTCACTACCAAGTTCCAAACTGCCTCTGGAAGCAACATCAGAACAATAATTGTTTGTCGGGAGCTTCATAAAATTAGTTTCCATGGCCGAGCAGCCGCACACAAGCCTAAGATCACCATGCGCAATGCCAAGCGTTGACTGAAGTGGTGTAAAGCGCACCGCCATTGGACTCTGGAGCACTGGACACGTGTTCTCTGGAGTGATGAATCATGCTTTACCATCTCGCAGTCCGACAGATGAATCTGGGTTTGGCAGATGCCAGGAGAACGCTCCCTGCCTAAATGCATAGTACCAACTGTAAAGTTTGGGGGAGGAGGAATAATGGTCTGGGGCTGTTTTAGGGCTAGGCCCCTTAGTTCCAGTGATGGGAAATCTTAACGCTACAGCATACAATGACATTCTAGACGATTCTGTGCTTCCAACTTTGTGGCAACAGTTTGGGGAAGGCCCTTTCCCGTTTCAGCATGACAATGTCCCCGTGCACAAAGGGAGGTCCAACAGAAATGGTTTGTCGAGATCGGTGTGGAAGAACTTGACTGGCCTGCACAGAGCCCTGACCTCAATCCCATCCAACACCTTTGGGATGAATTGGAACGCAGACTGCGAGTGAGGCCTAATCGCTCAACATCAGTGCCGACCTCACTAATGCTCTTGTGGCTGAATGGAAACAAGTCCCCGCAGCAATGTTCCAACATCTAGTGGAAAGCCTTCGCAGAAGAGTGGAGGCTGTTTTAGCAGCAAAGGGGGGACCAACTCCATATTAATGCCCATGATTTTGGAATTAGATGTTTGACAAGCAGATGTCCACATACTTTTGGTCATGTAGTGTATCTGTGACTAACAGTTGCATATCTGTATTCCCAGTCATGTGAAATCCATAGATTAGGGCCTAATGAATTCATTTCAATTGACTGATTTGCTTATATGAACTGTAACTCAGTTAAATCTTAGAAATTGTTGCATGTTGCATTTATATTTTTGTTCAGTACAGTAAGGCAGTATTTTTCTAATTAACATCCATTGTTCTCCCAATTATTTTTTATTTATTTTTATTTAAGGAACTCATTCCGGCTTTCAACTTACTCTTGAAAGTTGTAATAGTACAATGCACAAGGTGCAATTTCGAAATTGGGTAGTGCATCATCAGTTTTCCTCTTGTCATGTCAGTCATTGCCTACCTTAGAGAGCTATTTATAACTTGTCAGAAATGTCCAGATCAACAAGTTTTTTAGCCCATAGATTTTGTAGTAATGTTAGAGTCACTCAAATATCACATGAATGAATACACATTAGACATGGAAAAATTTATAGAATTGCAAGAGGGGGCGCCGGATGATCCCCAATGCTGGAAGGGGGGCCTGAGTGAAAACGTTTTGGAACCCCTGCAAGATAGAGCCTATAATTAATTTGCACTTAATGTAAATCACTCTAAGTAAGAGCATCTGCTAAAGGAATGTAGTGAATCTCATGAATGTCCTACATCATGTCACCTTGTCTCATTCATCCCAGCCCAGTATGCTCCATTTGGTAAATGACTGAAATACAATGTAGGCTACTGTATCACGTCATCAAGTCTAACCCATCCTAGCCCAGACAGCCCCCCCACACCCACACACACACGCACGCACGCATGCACTCACACACACACACACACGCACGCACGCACACACACCATGGTAGCGTCTGACATCTGACAGGCCGGAGGTGATTTGTGGAGGGTCACGTGGCCTAAGCAGTCAGAATGAAAATTAATACGACAGCAGGGAGACAGGCAGGGGGTGGGGGGAGGTGGGATAGGGGGGATAGGGGGAACTCTCAACAGGAGGGGTGAGGCAGCAGACTGAGGGGTTTTGGTCCAAGCTATCAAGACTGAGCAAAGGGGGTGAGGTTGGGTTTGAGGGGGTGAAGGGGGTGTGAAAGGAGAGAGGACGCGACGAGAGGTTTTGTGCAAATCTTTGAAGGTTCAATGCTTGGACATCGAGGGATGGGTGGGGAGGAGAAGGAGGGGAGAGGGGGTTAGGTTTTTTGGGCTAAGCTCTCAAAATTGATTTAGGAGAGGGGGTGAAGTTGTGTTTGGGGGGGTGAAGGGAGACAGGACGAGGTAGAGGTTTTGGGATGAGAGGCTTTGAAGGCTCAGCACTGAGGGAAAAGAGAGGGGGTGAGGAGCGGGTGAGGGATGGGTGACAAGGGAGGCTCAGGGGTATTAGGTCTGAAAAATGAGCACATCCATCAGCCATGTAAAGAGAGACGGGAACGATGGGGGAAAAAATGTACTTCCCAGAACAGGGCCAAATAAAGAATTTGAAACCCTTTTACCAGAAACACACATGTCATTTGACATGGTTGCACTGCTCATTTCATTTAGCAAGCCATGGCTTAATAGAAAAAGCAGATGAATACAAAATTATTCGCACTACATGACCATAAGTATGTGGACATCTGCTCGTCGAACATCTCATTCCAAAATCACAGGAATTAATATGGAGGTCCCCCTTTTGCTGCTGTAACAGCCTCCACTCTTCTGGGAAGGCTTTCCACTAGATGTTGGAACATTGCTGCAGGCTCTTGCATCCATTCAGTCACAAGAGTATTAGTGAGGTCGGGCACTGATGTTGGGCGATTAGGCCTGGCTCGCAGTTGGCGTTCCAATTCATCCCAAAGGTTTTCGATGGGGTTGAGGTCAGGGCTCTGTGCAAGCCAGTCAAGTTATTCTACACCAATCTCGACAACCCATATCTGTATGGACCTCACTTTGTGCACAGGGGCATTGTCATGCTGAAACAGGAAAGGGCCTCCCCCAAACTATTGCCACAAAGTTGGAAGCACAGAATCGTCTAGAATGTCATTGAATGCTGTAGCATTAAGGTTTCCCTTCACTGGAACTAAGGCACCTAGCCGGAACCATGAAAAACAGCCCCAGACCATTATTCCTCCTCCACCAAACTTTACAGTTAGCACTATGCATTCGGGCAGGTAGTGTTCTCCTGGCATCTGCCAAACCCATATTCTTCCATCGGACTGCGAGATGGTGAAGCGTGTTTCATCACTCCAGAGAATGCATTTCCACTGCTCCAGAGTCCAATGGCGGAGAGTTTAACACCACATCAGCTGACTCTTGGCATTGCGCATGGTGATCTTAGGCTTGTGTGCGGCTGCTCGGCCATGGAAACCCATTTTATGAAGCTCCCGACGAACAGTTAATGTGCTGACGTTGCTTCCAGAGGCAGTTTGGAACTTGGTAGTGAGTGTTGCAACCGAGGACAGACGATTTTTACGCGCTACTTGCTTCTTTACTCTGCGGTCCCGTTCTGTGAGCTTGTGTGGCCTACCACTTCGCGGCTGAGCCGTTGTTGCTCCTAAACTTTTCCATTTCACAATAACAGCACTTACAATTGACCGGGGCAGATCTAGCAGGACAGAAATTTGACGAGCTGACTTGTTGGAAAGGTGGCATCCTATGACGGTGCCATGTTGAAAGTCACTGAGCTCTTCAGTAAGGCCATTCCGCTGCCAATATTTGTCTATGGAGATTGGATGGCTGTGTGCCTGATTTTATACACCTGTCAGCAACGGGTGTGGCTGAAAAAGCGGAATCCACTAATTTGAAGGCATGTCCACATACTTTTTTATATATACAGTAGTGTATACGCTGCAAGTAAGATGACCTAAACACATTTTGGGTAGATTTAAATGTGGTCGATGCTTCTTTATTTTTTCAGTTGAATAAAGTTACAACCTTATGAATATGATTGTCTGCTGTTTTTGTGTTGAGTGTTGATTTAATTCATATGGATTATATCCCAATGGGTTGTTAGGAATTGGCTTGTATAGTTGCACAGTACTCATGCGTAAGGCCCCTTGAGTGGACCAAATATTACAACTAAAACAATTTGGATATGTACAAGTTGTTTTTATTTATTGAGTAATTTCCCCATGCAGTAAAAACATATAACTAATAAATAATTTGTCTGAAAAATAATGCAGAGTTTTACAGCCTGGCCCAGGTGTCTACATTGTCTGTTATGTAATCTTCTCAGCATCCAATTGAAATGAGGATTGTTCACACATTGTGTAGTTTAATGTGTATAAAGACTGAAAAACTCAATATATTTTTTTAAGAAGCTCCAGCACACTGGTGTTTTCTCTCTCTCTCTCTCGCTCTCTCTCTCTCTCTCTGTCTGTCTCTCTCTGTCTCTCTCTTTTAGCTCCAGTGTATCATAATAATGCAGCAACCACTCTGAACACTCCCTGAGATTCAATTGCAGCCAAGATGACAGTCGTGGACTAAGGCCTGCACTGTTTGATACTGTAGATACACTCTGTGAGTCTGCATACTGAATTAGTTTGACTCCATTTCACTCACTATGTTTGCTACCACTGCCGCCTACAACACTTTTCTATTCTGCAAAAGACATTGGGTTGAATTAATTTATTTCTAATTTCAGACTACATTTAATGCGTGACCTCTTTTTATTAGAGTTAATGAGGTGAAAGTAAGTATTTTGACATTTGTATGTCAACTACACACACTTTGGCACATTATTTGATGTTGACTTTCTGCAACAATGGTGATTTTAATGTTTTCATAGTAATAGGCCCATTACTTGCCTATGAAGGAATTGTCCCATATACAGTGTCACTCATGTAAGTAATTTGCCTACCACTGATCTACATGGGTGTTTTATGAGTAACCTAACCTTGATGATATACAGTATGTGTTATGTTGCAGTTCTCTTGTCTAGTCTTGCATGTCTAATAGTGTATTGCATGTGCTAATTGTCTAACACATGGTTCATCTCTACAGTAGGCCTGTGTGGATGTGCTTTGTCAAAGTGCTCAAATCAAACTTGCATGTCTAATTACTGTATTTTTGCATGTACTTAGTATTCCTTGTGAAGTCATATGTAGCCTAGGCTATATATGGCTCTAATTCATATTGTGCCTGTTCTTTTGTCATTAGTGCTGTGAGTGTCAGCGGCCTAATGTGGCCTATAGGCTGGGAGCGGGGGCTCAGGTGTGTGTAGGCCTAGTTGAGACCCCGGTGTAATAAAGTCGGAGGAAATCATTTTAAGGAGAGCACTTGAGCACCCAGTGCGACAGCCCGGTCCCACTCCGTGATGACATTGTGTGCATATTGGGGCATGAGATGTTCATTAGTGAGGTGTGAAGGGAGGGATGGGGGATGGGGGGCGGGTGTGCAGGTCACACGTTCAGAGAAACAGCGAGGGGGAGAGAAAGGGAAAGAGGGGAGGGAGGGGAATCACCGATGCTCCTATTCTAAAATGAGTAGCTGCTGCGTAGGAGAGGCAGGCAACAAAAAAGCGAGGCAGGCGCGTTTCATTTTTTTTCGTTTCATTTTAAAGGAGGAGAAGATAACAGAAGGTGAGAGAAGGGAGGAGGAAGGTGGGAAGGGGGTACAGCAGCGAAAGAAAAAGAAGCGGCTTTTCGCGGATGAGAACGCGCAAGAGAGAGAGAGAGAGAGAGAGAGAGAGAGAGAGAGAGAGAGGACATCCTAATGCGACAGGGGCTGCAGCTTGACTAAATTGCGTAGCGCAGAAGGGGGGAGACAGGAAACAGCGAGTGAGCGACGACAAACGGAGAGAGGGAGAGAGAGAGAGAGGGGGAGAGAGAGAGAGAGAGGGAGGGACAACAAAGATCTGTCAGATGAGGCTAGAGACGCTTCTATTATCTGAATATCCCGTGTGGTCTCCTTTATTACAGGGCGTTCTGAGCGGGCTGCATCAGTGTGTCTTGCGCATGATCAGCAGTCTACACATCCTTCTGCCGGGAGTGAACACGCATCTCAGCATCTCTCCGCCTGCAGAGAGAAATAAATAAAAACACTCGCTCTCCTCCATTAATTGAGGTAGGTAAATGCGCATTTATATTTATCTGTCGCACTATCAGATAAGATGTGTTTGTTTTCTGACCTTAACATTTGGCCGATTAAACGTTGTGTTTACCTGTCGTTGAATGGGCTTCAAAATGCACGATGTCACTTCAGCGGTTGTTGAGGTTTGGTTTTCCGTTTTTATCTCATTAGATGCAATATCTGTGTATGGGATAGAGATACGCACTTATATGCCATTTAGCATGATTATAGGTCTAGAGTTACCCCCCCCCCCATCTCACTAAAGTGACGGGAAGCTCAGCTTAGTTCAACCTCTAGGTGGAGAAACCCCGCGGCTGCTCCCGGGGCATATAGGATACCCACAGCTTACCTTCATCATGCGCTGCTGAGGAGAACGGCTCGTGGGCAGGTGCATCGCGCGGGCGCACACCGTCGCGCACGCGCGCGCACACACACATAAGACACACCCCGCCGCCGTGTCATTTAGAGTAGACTGAGGAAATGATGAGAAGAATACAGTCCACAGTTCATATGAACGCAATCAAGCATACGTTGCCTTTTGACAGTGATGTGTACCTTTAAAGGTCTGCTAAGAGAGAGAGCGAGAGAAAGAGCGAGAGAGAGATTAGGTTGATACCCGCTAATTATCAAAATCCAGAAGAGAGCTGTTAAATTCTATAACCACTTAAAAGGAAGAGATTCCCAAACCTTCCATAACAAAGCCATCACCTACAGAGAGATGAACTTGGAGAAGAGTCCCATAAGCAAGCTGGTCCTGGGGCTCTGTTCACAAACACAAACAGACCCCACAGAGCCCCAGGACAACAACACACTTAGACCCAACCAAATCATAAGAAAACAAAAAGAGAATTACTTGACACATTGGAAAGAATTAACAAAAAAAACAGAGCAAACTAGAATGCTATTTGGCCCTAAACAGAGAGTACACAGTGGCATAATACCTGACCACTGTGACTGACCCAAACTTAAGGAAATCTTTGACTATGTACAGACTCAGTGAGCATAGCCTTGCTATTGAGAAAGGCCGCCGTAGGCAGACCTGGCTCTCAAGAGAAGACAGGCTATGTGCACACTGCCCACAAAATGAGGTGGAAACTGAGCTGCACTTCCTAACCTCCTGCCAAATGTATGACCATATTAGAGACACATATTTCCCTCAGATTACACAGATCCACAAATAATTCGAAAACAAACCCAATTCTGATAAACTCCCATATCTACGGGTTGAAATACCACAGTGTGCAATCACAGCAGCAAGATTTGTGACCTGTTGCCACAAGAAAAGGGCAACCAGTGAAGAACAAACACCATCGTAAATACAACCCATATTTATGTTGATTTATTTTCCCATTTGTACTTTAACAATTTGCACATTGTTACAACACTGTATATATACATAATATGACATTTGTAATGTCTTTATTCTTTTGGAACTTCTGAGTGTAATGTTTACTGTTAATTTTTATAGTTAATTTTACTTTTGTTTACTATCTACTTCACTTGCTTTGGCAATGTTAACATACGTTTCCCATGCCAATAAAGCCCTTAAATTGAATTGAATTGAAATTGAATTGAATTGAGAGAAAGACAGTAGGCTGATAGTGCTGAAGGGAAAGGGCACATGCAATGTATTAATACTGTACATATCAAATGACTAATATAATGTTGAAGGACATACAGAATTCAGAACATACAGTATCTCGCTGCCTTTCCCCCAGATGGTAGAGCAACACTCCAGACAGTTCATGTTGTATGTTAATATGAATCTTTTCACATAATAGCCTTTTTGGTTTTCTCTTTATCTGGAGCGACAGCACAGTCAGTGCATAAGAAGTCAGTGCGTCTCCATACCATCAACAGAACACTTCTAAAGTAAGTTTTAATAAAATTCATAGTACTCAAAATTATTTAATAGAAACACGCAAGTTGTGAGTGGAGGGTGAAGGTACATGTTTATGCTTTTTTTATGCTCTGTTCTATTTGGCAAAGCAACACTGTAGCATTGTTGATTGTTCAATGCAGAAACAGTGAAGCATCCACGCTTGCGTTGGTGTGATAGTAACCTTAGCGGAGTTGCCAACAACAACCGGAAGTTCATGTTTTCAAGGGAAATTGAAGAAAGAGCCTGACTTCAACTTTCGGACGTTAACAAGGCGGCACTCCATTTTAACTCCTCCTTCACATTTACTGGATTGGTTGAAAAGTGCAGAAAATAACCTCCCCAACTGTTAAAAAAAATATAAAATCAAGACCAGAATGTGGAGGGGTCTAGTCTCAGGCATTTCTTCTCTACGCCTGCTACGTTAGGATGATGTGATAGTAGCCTACTTACTGGGAAGGCCGAGAGGTAAGGATAGAGGTAGTAGAGATGGGCCTCTCTCTATCACTCAGAAGAACCATAATCTAGGCATTGTGAGCCTGTGACAGTGTTGCATTGTGGTGAGAAGAGCGAGCCCTGGTGATCCGCCAGTTGAGATGTTAGCTATAGAGTTGTTACAGCGTGAATAGGCTACTCAGGCTTGAGGAGCCTTGAGGAGCTCTCTTGTTTTTTATCTCTGTGTTGCAGCAGCACGGTCCTGCTATGTGAACGCCAGCAAGGCTGTATCACCACCACCTCAACAACGACCAGGCTGAGGCCTGGACACTGTGACCGCTGTGCGCATTCACTTTCTTCTCATGTTGCTGATGATGTACTGGGGTTCCTCTCATTTTAAACTTGGCAAGGTTAGCCCTCCCTGGATGTTCCCAGCATGCTTAGCTCCATAATGCTTAAGCATGCTTAGCTCCTTTGGCCGGAGCGTCTGTCTTTCCCCCATTGGCTGTGTCTCAGTGACCCACCACCAGCTCAAAGACTCCTTCTGCTGCCTCTAACGAGGGGCTGACCACAGGGGTCAATCCTCCCTCAGAGCTCTGTGTGTCTGTATTGCGTGTGTGTGTGTGTGCGTGTGCATGCACGTACGCAGTGACTCATGGCACCAACTGCAGAGCCGTCAGAATGTCAAAACGTCTTAGAATCTTAGATCTAGAACTGATAGAAGGGAGAGGAATGCTTTGTCTTAGACTGGCAGATAGAACAGATATAATATTAGTGGAATGCTTTGTTCTGTATAGAATCCTCTCAGATTGGAAACTATAAGGCTACAGTAGAACTTGACAGACAGACTGATTGGCTTTGTGGTGCAACAACCTGGTATCAGAGCAATTCGTATTATCTGTAATTAAATCCGAGACATTTCATTTAGTATGATATGTTACGTTTCGTATGGTATGTATTATTTTGTGGATGTCCATCACCATTAGGGGTTAGGGTTAAGGTTAGGGTTAAGTTTAGGAGTTAGGTTAAAGGGTTAGGATTAGTTTTAAAATAACATTTTAAGAGGGTAAATTGTGGAAATGGGCAGGGTTTAGCAATAATTATGACTTTTTTACTGTTAAGTAGTGAAGATGGCAAATACTTTACTCAGTAAGGTCACTCCTATAGAATTCTATGGTCACTCCCACTAAGGCCAACTTGAATGGTTGATATCCCAGGCTTATATGTGCTATGTGTGCAATAGCCTGGGGACGACGTTACACCAAGAAACACTTACCTTGATGAAAGCCCCCAACCTAAAGAAATTGAAAGTGTATTTCTTCTGGAACCAAGTTACATGTTCCTCAGTACACAAACATGCACACAACAAAAACGAGCCATACCGCGTGATGCTGGGCCAATTTGGTCATTTATATCACATACATAAATGCTTTGTATCATATGACGCTGTATTTACTATAAGGTCAGACACCTTTGGTCATTCATAACATACATAAAGGCTTAATGATGTAAACACAAATGTATTAACACTTAGGGAATTATCACTAACAGCTAAACAAAACATTAAAGACATGTTTAAACCATACATTTCCTTTTATTTGTAAAAAAAAAATGTAAACAATAGAAATACATTACATTGAACATTACACAGGGCTGTGATTAGTGTAGCTTCTCCCTGAGCTGGCGGAATAATGGTTATTGCCTGTCTTCCTGCTGGAGGTACTGCATGTTGGTTCCAACCTTAAAGTAACAACAAAGAAAGTTAGCAGGTCTGTTAGGAAATGCCTTTGTCACACCATCTGGATAATATATATATTTTTAAAGTCATTTAGCAGACACTCTTATCCAGAGCGACTTACAGTTAGTGCATAATATTTTTTTATTTATTCATACTGGCCCCTGTGGGAATCGAACCCACAACCCTTGCGTTGCATGCGCCACGCTCTACCAACTGAGCTACACGGGGCCCATTCAATTCATATTATTATATTCCTCTTTCATTTACAAATTTCATGACTATGAGACATGGCTGTATCTAGGGGGATTTGGATCTAGCTAGCTACATTCCAGCTAGCTAGCAATTGCTGTGAAGTCACCGAAATTATTTGAAATAACAATTGAGGTAGCTACAGCATGTAACATTCAGAATCTGAATCACCTATATTCACAAAGGACATTTACATATACACAGAATTTGATTCGGTGAAATTGTGAATATAGACGATAAAGATAATATAGAGACAGAATATATTGACAAAGAATTTACGACTCCACACACTATAAACAGCAAAATACACAATACACACACATACATACATGCATTCATTGAGATGAACATTTAACAGCAGTAACCCAGCAAACAGTGAATGTCCTAAGGACATTCGGCAAAGTTCCCAGTAGGAACCCTTAAGGATTTCGTCGCGACATTATCCCTCTGATGTTCTGAGAACGTTCTAAGAACGTTGCGTGATGGTCCCAAGGGAACGTTCTCTGGGTGACCTCTGTCTGCGTTGTGTCACGGTCCCCTAAAGCTCCCCTGGAAGTTCTTGAAGGTATTTGTCACATGATGGTCCCAGGTGGCCCAAACCATTCTAAATAAAGTAATGACATGGTGTGGGGGTTTTAAGGTTAGTGGTACGCTGAAGTGATAATTTCGTCAACAATAACTATGACGAAAAATATTTGTTAGCAACCTATTTTTCCTGACTAAAATTATGACAGGACGCCCTTTAAAAAAAACTATAACTATTACAAATATATTTTCATTTTAGTCTAAGAAAATGTGACGAGACGAGAATTCCACGTGAGACTAATGGACATTTAATTTGACATGAAGATCCTTTTCATCTGTTTTGTCCAATCACAAGAATGGATGCATGCAGAATATTTTTCATGCAATCCTCTCATTGGCAGAATTGACATCTTTCAGTTGCTGGTCTGATTGAGCTGATCTGCTCGGCTCTCCCACATAGCTCCCAGGCGTTTGCTCCAGTCACTCGTCAATCTTTTGAACTGATGCGAAGCCAGGACACTTCACTTGTAACGTACTTCAACTAGAAACAATAATGTTTACTCTCTCTCTTGCTGTCATGTAGGCTATGTTTGCTTTGATCATATCAGAAGCTCTATTTTCCCATGTGCTCTGTAATTCCTTCATCTGTTTTGCCTCTCTCGCGCCACGGTCCGCAAAGACGAGTTGCGGCTGCTTTTCCCTATGTGAAAAACAAATGCTATTTGTTGAATATTAGGAGTACAGTAATGTTTTTGGAAAGCTCACATTTTCCCATTTTCAAAGAAAGCACTGTTGTTTACCACCCTTTTTTTGTATTCTGTATTTTATTCCGGATCTCCATTAGCTGCTGCCAAGGTCCAATCACAATTACATACAATAAAACAATACATAACACAATACATTATTACACACACTACTCTACCATAACAGATCTACAATACAAAATCAATAATACAGCAAATTAACAATATTAGAATGTATGTTTAGAGGGCGTGTGCCACTTCACAGTCCGCGCTGTTCCATAAGGTGTATTGTTTGTTTAATTTTACCCCCTTTTTCAATCTTGTCTCATCCCTGCAACTCCCTCGGGAGGCGAAGGTCAAGACATGCATGCTCCGAAACATGACCCGCCAAACCACGCTTCTTAACACCCGCACCAATGTGTTGGAGGAAACACCATTCACCTGATAACTGAGGTCAGCCTGCATGTGCCCGGCCCGCCACAAGGAGTCGCTAGAGCACAATGAGCCAAGTAAAGCCCCCCCCCCCTGCAAAACCCTCCCCTAACCCAGACGACGCTGGGTCAATTGTGCACAGTCTGATCACAGCCGGTTGTGATACAGCACAGGATCGAACCCGGGTCTGTAGTGACGCCTCTAGCACTGTGATACAGTGCCTTAGACCGCTGCGCCACTCGGGAGGCCTCTATTATCTGTTTTTAAATCAGATTTTACTGCTTGACTGAGTTACATGATGTGGAATAGAGTTCAATGGAGTCATGGCTCTATGTAGTACTGTGCATTTCCCGTAGTCTGTGGTGGACTTTGGGACTGTGAGGAGACCCCTGGTGGCATGTCTTGTGGGGTATGTATGGGTATCTGAGCTGTGCGCTAGTCGCTTAAACAGACAGCTCTGTGATTTCAACATGTCAATACCTCTCACAACGACAAGCCCTTGATGGTTAATTATGGGGATCAAATCACAGCTGTAAATTGTTCAACCTGTAGCTAAGACTTTATATAGCCTATATAGTTAATTATGACTGGCATTGGTTACAATCTGCCACATATCAATGTATATTGAGGCCATAGTAGGCCTAGTTGGACAAGGGTATCTACAGTGCATTCGGAAAGTATTCAGACCCCATGACTTTTTCCAAATTTTGTTACGTTACAGCCTTATTCTACAATGGATTAAATCAATCTACACACAATCCCCCTTAATGACAAAGCGAAAACAGGTTTTTAGAAATGTTTGCAAATGTATTAAAAATAAAAAAGAGAGGTGCATCCTGTTTCCATTGATCATCCTTGAGATGATTATACAACTTTATTGAAGTCCAACTGGTATAAATTCAATTGATTGGACATGATTTTGAAAGGCACACATCTGTCTATATAAGGTCCCACAGTTGACAGTGCATGTCAGAGCAAAAACCAAGCCATGAGGTGAAAGGAATATCCCGTAGAGCTCTGAGACAGGACTGTGTCGAGGCACAGATCTGGGGAAGGGTACCAAAACATTTCTGCTGCATTGAAGGTCCCCAAGAACACAGTGGCTTCCATCATTCTTAAATGGAAGAAGTTTAGAACCACCAAGACTCTTCCTAGAGCTGGCCGCCCGACCAAACTGAGCAATCGGGGGAGAAGGGCCTTGGTGAGGGAGGTGACCAAGAACCCGATGGTCACTCTGACAGACCTCCAGCATTCCTCTGTGGAGATGGGAGAATCTTCCAGAAGGACAACTATCTCTGCAGCACTCCACCAATAAGGCCTTTATGGTAGAGTGGCCAGATGGAAGCCACTCCTCAGTAAAAGGCACATGACAGCTGGCTTGGAGTTTTCCAAAAGGCACCTAAAGGACCTCTTAGATCATGAGAAACAAGATTCTCTGGTCTGATGAAACCAAGATTGAACTCTATGGCCTGAATGCCAAGCGTCACGTCTGGAGGAAACATGGCACCATCCCTACGGTGAAGCATGGTGGTGACAGCATGATGCTGTGGGGATGTTTATCAGCGGCAGGGACTGGGAGACTAGTCAGGATCGAGGGAAAGATGAACGGAGCAAAGTACGGAGAGATCCTTGATAAAAATCTGCTCCAGAGCGTTGTGCCAAGCTTGTAGCGTCATACCCAAGAAGACTCTAGGCTGTAATCGCTGCCAAAGGTGCTTCAACAAAGTACTGAGTAAAGGGTCTGAATACTTATGTAAATGTGATATTTCAGGTTTTTATTTGTAATACATTTGCAAAAATGTCTAAAAAACTTATTTTGCTTTGTTATTATGGGGTGTTGTGTGTAGATTGATGAGGGAAAACAACTATTTAATCAATTTTAGAGTAAGGCTGCAACGTAACAAAATGTGGAAAACGTCAAGGTGTCTGAATACTTTCCGAATGCACTGTAAATGTGCACGTGATGGAAGTTAGAGGTAGCCTAATATTTAATAGAAAAAAATGCCCTGAAGTGTCTGTGACCAAAACTAAACAAACATTGTCCAGAGTTTTAGTCGACTGATAATAACTAAAAGGATGAAATGATTAAAATGTGACTGAGGCTAAAAGGTATTTTAAGACTAAACCTAAGACTAAAACTAAATCTCAAATAGCTGCCTAAATTAGTTCTACTACACTGTTCAGCTAAAATAGTGTAAAAATATTTCATCAATGACAATATGATTACATTTCACATGATCACTTAAAGGCACTGCATGGTCATATTATGTAAGGGATAAATGTCCAGAGTTCATTTTTCCAAGGTAATGTACAGAATGGAGACATTTATCCTGCTTATACCACAGTTGTCAAAGATAACAATACTAAGGCACACATTTACCGGTATATATATAAAAAAGTGTTAATATTGTCATTCATATAAGCAAATTAATACTTTCTCATCTTTTGGTTGTTTGATTAGTTCCGTTGACATACTCACTGGCAACGTCCTTCTCCCTTCCTTGCTAGCTAGCTAGCTAGCTATGGCTAACACAGATATGACCTCTGCATCAAGAATAACAGCAAAGTAGCTGTTTTCTATTGACATTTATTTGAATACATCCATAACAATGAGCTGATAATGCCAGATTTTGCCTGGAATAGCTAGAAAAGTTTGCCTTCTCATCAGGACACTCAACACTGTTCATTACGAGGAGATTGCATTGCATATCAATCACTAGCCTAGAAGCTAGCTAAATAGTTTGTTGCTCGCAAACCTGCCAATATGACAACTGAATTCAAAAATAACAGTTGCTGAAAACAGCTGGTCAAACTAGAAATGTGGGAGGATTTGACAGCATAGTGCCACTTGCATCATGACTGCCACAGTAGGGACCAGAGAAATTCATGTTCATCACTCACCACGCTAGGTCATCAGATGCTCAAAAAAAACATGTCTGTGTAAAAACAAATAAATGCTAGCTAGCCAACTAGCTAAGTTTTTCCTTGTTGGACCTGTGTTTACAATGTATCCAATTACGGTTTGTGTGGTTGTTGGTTTACCTTTCTGTAACTTTGTAGCAAGTACAGTCTGCATGTGTAAGCGCTTATTAAGTCATGATTGCAAGGTGTCCCGATATCTTTTCCAACTGTCCCAATATCTTTTCACAACTGTCCCGTTATCTGGTTTAAATGTCCATTCTAGAGTGCCCTTCTAGCCAAATCAGTTATTCATACAGACATAGTGGCATAGCAGGAAGATTGGAACGCTGTGAACCAAGAAGTTGTGAGTTCAAATCCCAGGTGAAGACGTGTGAAATAATAATTATTGTATGAGTAAACACAGTGGTCTGAGGTACTTAAGTAAAAATACTTGAAAGTACTATTTAAGTAGTTTTTTGGGGTATCTGTACTTTACTTTACTATTTATATTTTGAGAACTTTTACTTTTACTTCACTACATTCCTAAAGAAAATATTGTACTTTTTACTCCATACATTTTCCCTGAAGTACTCTTGAATGCTTAGCAGGACAGGAAAATGGTCAAATTCACACACTTATCAAGAGAACACATGGTCATCCTTACTGCCTCTGGTCTGGCGGACTCACTAAACACAAATTCATCTTTTGTAAATAATGTCTCAGTGTTGGAGTGTGCCCCTGGCTATCCGAAAATTTCAAAAACAAGACAATTGTGCCGTCTGCTTTGCTAAATAATAGGAATTATAAATTATTATACTTTTACTTTTACTTTTGATACTTAAGTACATTTTATCAATTACATTTACTTTTGATACTTAAGTATATTTAAAACCAAATACTTTTAGACTTTTACTCAAGTAGTATTTTACTGGCTGACTTTCACTTATACTTGAGTAACTTTCTATTAAGGTATCTATACTTTTACTCAAGTATGACAATTGGGTACTTTTTCCACCACTGAGTAAACATATGAAATGTATGTCAAATATGTAATTGTAAACCACTGTATGTTAAAAGGTGTGTGTGTATACCAGAAGTCCTCACAAGAATAGTAAACCAACAAGTGTAAACCTCCAGGAGACCATGACACAATGTCCTTGGGACAAACTGTGAACTAAACAAAAACTCTAAGGGACCATGACTACTTTAGACATCCTAATGACTCATTATTGTTTGCAGGGAACTATTGCAGATGACATGTTAAATAATAGAGCTTACAGATTCATGCAGGTCTATCAGTGTGTGTCTATGACTGTACGTGTGTACATTTAAATGTGTGCTTGTAAGTATCTATGTATGACTATTCCTGTATGATGTGCATGAGTTTGTTTGTGTTGTAATTGGCAGTGGGTTGTGGTACAGTGCCTTCAGAAAGTATTCACACCCCTTGACTTTTTCCACATTTTGTTGTGTTACAGTCTGAATTAAAAATGGATTACATTGAGATTATTTTGTCACTGGCCTACACACAACACCCCATAATGTTAAAGTGGGAATATGTTTTTCAATTTTTTAAACAAATTAATAAAAAATGAAAAGCTGAAATATCTTGAGTCAATAAGTATTCAACCCCTTTGTTATGGCAAGCCTAAATAAGTTCAGGAGTAAAAATGTGCTTAACAAGTCACAAAATAAGTTGCATGGACTCACTCTGTGTGCAATAATAGTGTTTAACATGATTTTTGAATGGCTACCTTATGTCTGTATTCCACACCCACAATTATCTGTAAGGTCCCTCAGTCGTGCAGTGAATTTCAAACACAGATTCAACCACAAAGACCAGGGAGGTTTTCCAATGCCTCGCAAAGAAAGGCACTTATTGGTAGATGGATAATAAAAAGCAGACATTGAATATCCCTTTGAGCATGGTGACATTATTAATTACACTTTGGATGGTGTATCAATACACCCAGTCACTACAAAGTTACAGGTGTCCTTCCTAACTCAGTTGCCAGAGAGGAAGGAAACCGCTCAGGGATTTCACCATGAGGTGAATGGTGACTTTAAAACAGTTACAGAGTTGAATGGCTGTGATAGGAGAAAACTGAGGATGGATCAACAACATTGTAGTTACTCCACAATAATAACCTAATTGACAGAGTGAAAAGAAGGAAGCCTGTACAGAATACAAATATTCCAAAACATGCATCCTGTTTGCAACAAGGCACTAAAGTAATACTGCAAAAAAAAGTTGGCAAAGCAATTAACTTTTTGTCCTGAATACAAAGGGTTATGTTTGGGGCAAATCCAATACAAGACATTACTGAGTACCACTCTCCATATTTTCAAGCATAGTGGTGGCTGCATCTCAATATGGGTATGCTTGTAATCGTTAAGTGCTGGGGAGTTTTTCAGGATAGAAAATAAATGGAATGGCGCTAAGCACAGGCAAAATCCTAGAGAAAACCTGGTCCATTCTGCTTTCCAGCAGACACTGGGCAATGAATTCACCTTTCAGCAGGACAATAATCTAGAACCAAATCTACACTAGAGTTGCTTACCAAGAAGACAGTGAATGTTCCTGAGTGGCCAAGTTACAGTTTTGACTTAAATCTACATGACAATCTATGGCAAGACCTGAAAATGGTTGTTTAGCAATGACCATCAACCAATTTGACAGAGCTTGAAGAATTTTGAAAAAGATAATGGGCAAATGTTGCACAATCCAGGTGTGGAAAGCTCTTGGAGACTTACCCAGAAAGACTCACATCTGTAATCGCTGCCAAAGGTGCTTCTACAAAGTATTGACTCAGGGGTGTTAATACTTACAGTGCATTCAGAAAGTATTCAGACACTGACTTTTTCCACATTTTGTTACGTTACAGCCTTATTCTAAAATTGATTAAATTGTTTTTCCCCCCCCTCATCAATCTACACACAATTCCCCATAATGACAAAGCAAAAACTGTTTTAATAAATTTTAGTAAAGTAAAAAATTGAAAGATAACATTTACATACAGTACCAGTCAAAAGTTTGGACACACCTACTTATTCAAGGGTTTTTCTTTATTTTTACTCTTTTTTACATTGTAGAATAATAGTGAAGACATCAAAACTATGAAATAACACTTATGGAATCTTGTAGTAACCAGAAAAGTGTTAAACAAATCAAATATATTTTATATTTGAGATTCTTCAAATAGTCACCCTTTGACTTGATGACAGCTTTGCACACTCTTGGCATTCTCTCAACCAGCCTCACCTGGAATGCTTTTCCAACAGTCTTGAAGGTGTTCCCACATATGCTGAGCACTTGTTGGCTGCTTTTCCTTCACTCTGCTGTCCGACTCATCCCAAACCATCTCAATTGGGTTGAGTTCGGGGGATTGTAGAGGCCAGGTCATCTGATGCAGCACTCCATCACTCTCCTTCTATGTAAAATAGTCCTTACACAGCCTGGAGGTGTGTTGTGTCATTGTCCTGTTGAAAAACAAATGATAGTCCCGCTAAGCCCCAACCAGATGGGATGGCGTATCGCTGCAGAATGCTGTGGTAGCCATGCTGGTTAAGTGTGCCTTGAATTCTAAATAAATCACAGACAGTGTCACCAGCAAAGCAACCCCACACCATAACACCTCCTCCTCCATGCTTTACGGTGGGAACTACACATGCTAAGATTGTCCGTTCACCCACACCGCGTCTCACAAAGACACGGCGGTTGGAACCAGAAATCTCCAATTTGGACTCCAGACCAAAGGACAAATATCCACCGGTCTAATGTCCATTGCTCGTGTTTCTTGGCCCAAGCAGGTCTCTTCTTCTTATTTGTGTCCTTCAGTAGTGGTTTCTTTGCAGCAATTCGACCATGAAGATCTGATTCACACAGTCCCCTCTGAACAGTTGATGTTGAGATGTGTCTGTTACTTGAACTCTGTGAAGCATTTATTTGGGCTGCAATTTCTGAGGCTGGTAACTCTAATGAACTTATCCTCTGCAGCAGATGTAACTCTGGGTCTTCCATTCCTGTGGCGGTACTCATGAGAGCCAGATTCATCATAGCGCTTGATGGTTTTTACGAGTGCACTTGAAGAAACTTTCAAAGTTCTTGAAATGTTCCGTATTGACTGACCTTCATGTCTTAAAGTAATAATGGACTGTCGTTTCTCTTTGCTTATTTGAGCTGTTCTTGCCATAATATGGACTTGGTCTTTTACCAAATAGGGCTATCTTCTGTATACCCCACTACCTTGTCGCAACACATCTGATTGGCTCAAACGCATTAAGAAGGAAAGAAATTCCACAAATTAACTTTTAAGAAGGCACACCTGTTAATTGAAATGCATTCCGGGTTACTACCTCATGGAGCTGGTTGAGAGAATGCCAAGAGTGTGCAAAGCTGCCATCAAGGCAAAGGGTGGTTATTTGAAGAATCTCAAATATATATTGTTTAACACTTTTTTGGTTACTACATGATTCCATATGTGTTATTTCATAGTTTTGATGTCTTCACTATTATTTTAAAATGTGACAAATAGTAAAAATAAAGAAAAACCCTTGAATGAGTCGGTGTGTCCAAACCTTTGAATGGTACTGTAAGTATTCAGACCCTTTACTCAGTACTTTGTTGAAGTATCTTTGGCAGAAATTATGAGGCTACAAGCTAGGCACACCTGTATTCGGGGAGTTTCTCCTATTATTTTCTGCAGATCCTCTCAAGCTCTGTCAGGTTGGATGGGGAGCGTAGCGGCACATCTATATTCAGGTCTCTCCAGAGATGTTAGATCGGGTTCAAGTCCGGGCTCTGGCTGGGCCACTCATGGACATTCAGAGACTTGTCCCAAAGCCACTCCTGCATTGTCTTGACTGTGTGCTCAGGGTTGTTGTCCTGTTGGAAGGTGAACCTTCGACCCAGTCTGATGTCCTGAGCGCTCTGGAGCAGGTTTTCATCAAGCATCTCTCTGTACTTTGCTCCGTTCATCTTTCCCTCAATCCTGACTAGTCTCCTAGTCCCTGCCGCTGAAAAACATCCACACAGCATGATGGTGCCACCACCATGCTTCACCGTAGGGATGGTGGCATGTTTCCTCCCGACGTGACGCTTGGCATTCAGGCAAAAGAGTTCAATCTTGGTTTCATCAGACCAGAGAACCTTGTTTCTCATGGTCTGAGTCCTTTAGGTGCCTTTTGGCAAAGTCCAATTGGGCTGTCATGTGCCTTTTACTGAGGAGTGGCTTCCGTCTGGCCACTCTACCATAAAGGCCTTATTGGTGGAGTGCTGCAGAGATGGTTGTCCTTCTGGAAGATTCTCCCATCTCCACAGAGGAACTCTGGAGCTCTGTCAGAGTGACCATCGGGTTCTTGGTCACCTTCCTGACCAAGGCCCTTCTCCCCCGATTGCTCAGTTTGGTCGGGTGGCCAGCTCTAGGGAGAGTCTGGGTGGTTCCAAACTTCTTCCATTTAAGAATGATGGAGGACACTGTGTTCTTGGGGGCCTTCAATGCTGCAGAAATGTTTTGGTACCCTTCCCCAGATCTGTGCCTCGACACAATCCTGTCTCGGAGCTCTACAGGCAAATCCTTCGACCTCATGGCTTTGGTTTTGCTCTGACATGCACTGTCAACTGTGGGACCTTATATAGACAGGTGTGTGCCTTTCCAAATCATGTCCAATCAATTGAAATTACCACAGGTGGACTCCATTCAAGTTGCATAAACATCTCAAGGATGATCAATGGAAACAGGATTCACCTGAGCTCAATTACGAGTCTCATAGCAAAGGGTCTGAATACTTATGTTAATGTAATAACTTATTACATTTAGCAGAAAACGTTATTATATTTACCAGGTTTATTACATATTTATTGTTATTACAAATAGAAAAGTTATTACATATACCGTTGTTACAGGCTCTATGTGCGATGGAATGAGTTATCAGTCATTCAGTCTCTCCAGACGATTCCTCTGGACCATCTCTGCCCTGACCTTCCAGTCTCTGTCTAGAGCAGTGGTCACCAACTGGTTGATCGCGATCGACTGGTCGATCTTCAAGGCATTCCTTGTTGATCACCAACATTTCTGTAGAAAAGCCAACGATAATGGCCTGCGGTCCTTTTATATTTTATTTTCTGCTGTTGGCAGAAAGCCCTGCGCACCGGGTAGTATTTCCATTTTGCACCATTTTATTTGTCCGGCAGACCGGGAGATCTGTGGTTAATCGAGTTTGACCACTGCACTGGCATATCTGATAGCTCAAATCACTGTGCCTACAGCTTCCACGACCCCGGCCACAGCAAAGTTTGATACTAGCCTACGTGAGATTTCATAACTTTTAAAACCATGATCAGAGAGAGACTGCCGAAGAGTTTACGTTTTTATTCAGCACTGTCAACACTGTTTTTATTCAACACTCTTAATAAACATTAAACACACTTCTCCCTACTTCCACTCGGCTGCAGCTGCAATAAATGAGTAGCCAAGTGTATTGATAACCCGGTGTTTTTATTATTATTAGTGGCTCGCTGTGTCTATTTTAATATCAAGGAATATTTCACTTTCTCTGGTCATAGGAACATCATTTGTGCATGAGGCAGATGCGGTGCGACTCGAGTTTCGCCATCAGGTGGAAGACAGTGTCCCCTCTCTCTGGTCAGTCTCATTGGAGGAATGGAAGAAGACAGCAGGGACCGTGAGAGGCGGACCCTCTGCTGCTCTCTCCCTCCCTCCGCTGAGACTAATGCCGTGTTCAAAACAACTGGGAAATCAGAATTCGGAAATCTCTGACGTCAGTGCATTCACGACAACTGGGAACTCGAAAAAAAACTAGATCCCCCTGGGAAAAAATGGTTTTGAATGGTCATGCAACTAGGAATTTCAAGTCAGAAACCATGGTATCTTTCTAGAGCTCTGACTCTCCGACCTGAAGATCACTGATGTCATGATTTGACCTCGTTTTTTCCCCAAGTTCCCAGTTGTCTTGAAAGCACCGTGACCATGAGATGCAGGTACCATCAGTCCAATAAAATAAACAATAAAATTATTTGCAAATTATTTCAATTTTTGCTCAGCTGTGCCTCGCGAGTGCTACATCAACTGATCTATTTTGTTATCAAAGCTCGAGTTTTTGAATATAATATGGTCTGAGAAGAACCATATTGGCAGGCCAGGCATATACAGTGTGGAAAAAATGTATTTAGTCAGCCACCAATTGTGCAAGTTCTCCCACTTAAAAAGATGAGAGAGGCCTGTAATTTTCATCATAGGTACACGTCAACTATGACAGACAAATAGAGATTTTTTTCTCTCCAGAAAATCACATTATAGGACTTTTAATGAATTTATTTGCAAATTATGGTGGAAAATAAGTATTTGGTCATTTACAAACAAGCAAGATTTCTGGCTCTCACAGACCTGTAACTTCTTCTTTAAGAGGCTCCTCTGTCCTCCACTCGTTACCTGTATTAATGGCACCTGTTTGAACTTGTTATCAGTATAAAAGACACCTGTCCACAACCTCAAACAGTCACACTCCAAACTCCACTATGGCCAAGACCAAAGAGCTGTCAAAGGACACCAGAAACAAAATTGTAGACCTGCACCAGGCTGGGAAGACTGAATCTGCAATAGGTAAGCAGCTTGGTTTGAAGAAATCAACTGTGGGAGCAATTATTAGGAAATGGAAGACATACAAGACCACTGATAATCTCCCTCGATCTGGGGCTCCACGCAAGATCTCACCCCGTGGGGTCAAAATGATCACAAGAACGGTGAGCAAAAATCCCAGAACCACACGGGGGGACCTAGTGAATGACCTGCAGAGAGCTGGGACCAAAGTAACAAAGCCTACCATCAGTAACACACTATGCTGCCAGGGACTCAAATCCTGCAGTGCCAGACGTGTCCCCCTGCTTAAGCCAGTACATGTCCAGGCCCGTCTGAAGTTTGCTAGAGTGCATTTGGATGATCCAGAAGAGGATTGGGAGAATGTCATATGGTCAGATGAAACCAAAATAGAACTTTTTGGTAAAAACTCAACTCGTCGTGTTTGGAGGACAAAGAATGCTGAGTTGCATCCAAAGAACACCATACCTACTGTGAAGCATGGGGGTGGAAACATCATGCTTTGGGGCTGTTTTTCTGCAAAGGGACCAGGACGACTGATCCGTGTAAAGGAAAGAATGAATGGGGCCATGTATCGTGAGATTTTGAGTGAAAACCTCCTTCCATCAGCAAGGGCATTGAAGATGAAACGTGGCTGGGTCTTTCAGCATGACAATGATCCCAAACACACCGCCCGGGCAACGAAGGAGTGGCTTCGTAAGAAGCATTTCAAGGTCCTGGAGTGGCCTAGCCAGTCTCCAGATCTCAACCCCATAGAAAATCTTAGGAGGGAGTTGAAAGTCTGTGTTGCCCAGCGACAGCCCCAAAACATCACTGCTCTAGAGGAGATCTGCATGGAGAAATGGGCCAAAATACCAGCAACAGTGTGTGAAAACCTTGTGAAGACTTAAAGAAAACGTTTGACCTGTGTCATTGCCAACAAAGGGTATATAACAAAGTATTGAGAAACTTTTGTTATTGACCAAATACTTATTTTCCACCATAATTTGCAAATAAAT
This sequence comes from Coregonus lavaretus, assembly GCF_964263955.1. Classification (NCBI taxonomy): domain Eukaryota; kingdom Metazoa; phylum Chordata; class Actinopteri; order Salmoniformes; family Salmonidae; genus Coregonus; species Coregonus lavaretus. The sequence continues at coordinate 42,110,505 of NC_139995.1, read as the reverse complement.
TCATAAAAAATCCTACAATGTGATTTTCTGGATTTTTTTTTCCTCATTTTGTCTCTCATATTTGACGTGTACCTATGATGAAAATTACAGGCCTCTCTCATCTTTTTAAGTGGGAGAACTTGCACAATTGGTGGCTGACTAAATACTTTTTTCCCCACTGTAGCCAATATGCTGGGATAATGTAATGCACAAACCTAATTCCTACAGAACTGTTTTTATTGGATTAATGTTAAATTTTTAAAGTCATGTTTAAAAAAAAATCTGAGCTGTAGATCTCGGCTTGCTTTTTGACTGCGAAAGTGATCTTGACTCAGAAAAGTTTGGTGACCACTGGTCTAGAGCGAAGATTTTGTAGCAATTGGCTGGGTCGTGTTCAGAAGGCACGAAGCGGGAGAACATGTTATCAAATGGAGGAGCAAGTTCAAATCAAATCAAATCAAATTGTATTTGCCACATGCGCCGAATACAAAAGGTGTAGACATTACAGTGAAATGCTTACTTACAAGCCCTTAACCAACAATGCCGTTTTTTAAAGTAAAATGTAAAATAAAAAAGTGTTAATGAAGAAAAATGAAAAATAAAAGCAAATAGCTAAAGAGCAGCAGTAAAATAAAATAGCAGTAGGGAGGCTATATACAGGGGGGTACCGGTACAGAGTCAATGTGCGGGGGCACCGGCTAGTCGAGGTAATTGAGGACATATGTACATGTGGGTAGAGTTAAAATGACTATGCATAAATAGTGTAGAGTAGCAGCAGCGTAAAATGGGGGATGGGGTGGGGTGGGGGGGTCCGGGTAGCCATGATTAGCTGTTCAGGAGTCTTATGGCTTGGGGGTAGAAGCTGTTGAGAAGCTTTTTGGACCTAGACTTGGCACTCCGGTACCGCTTGCCGTGCGGTAGCAGAGAGAACAGTCTATGACTAGGGTGGCTTGAGTCTTTGACGATTTTTAGGGCCTTCCTCTGACACCGCCTGGTATAGAGGTCCTGGATGGTAGGAAGCTTGACCCTAGTGATGTACTGGGCCGTTCGCACTACCATCTGTAGTGCCTTGCGGTCGGAGGCCAAGCAGATGCCATACCAGGCGGTGATGCAACCAGTCAGGATGCTCTCGATGGTGCAGCTGTATAACTTTTTGAGGATCTGAGGACCCATGCCAAATCTTTTCAGTTTCCTGAGGGGGAATAGGTTTTGTCATGCCCTCTTCACGACTGTCTTGGTGTGTTTGGACTATGGTAGTTTCGTTGGTGATGTGGAGACCAAGGAACTTGAAGCTCTCAACCTGTTCCACTACAGCCCCGTCGAGGAGAATGGGGGCGTGCTCAGTCCTCTTTATTTTTCCTGTAGTCCACAATCATCTCCTTTGTCTTGATCACGTTGAGGGAGAGGTTGTTATCCTGGCACCACACGGCCAGGTCTCTGACCTCCTCCTATAGGCTGTCTCATCGTTGTCGGTGATCAGGCTACCACTGTTGTGTCGTCGGCAAACTTGATGATGGTGTTGGAGTCGTGCCTGGCCAATCTGTCATGGTTGAACAGGGAGTACAGGAGGGGACTGAGCACGCACCCCTGAGGGGCCCCTGTGTTGCGGATCAGCGTGGCAGATGTGTTGTTACCTACCCTTACCACCTGGGGGCGGCCCGTCAGGAAGTCCAGGATCCAGTTGCAGAGGGAGGTGTTTAGTCCCAGGATCCTTAGCTTAGTGATGAGCTTTGAGTGCACTATGGTGTTGAACGCTGAGCTGTAGTCAATGAATAGCATTCTCACGTAGGTGTTCCTCTTGTCCAGGTGGGAAAGGGCAGTGTGGAGTGCAATATAGATTGCATCATCTGTGGATCTGTTGGGGCGGTATGCAAATTGGAGTGGGTCTAGGGTTTCTGGGATAATGGTGTTGATGTGAGCCATGACCAGCCTTTCAAAGCACTTCATGGCTACAGACGTGAGTGCTATGGGTCGGTAGTCATTTAGGCAGGTTATCTTAGTGTCCTTGGGCACAGGGACTATGGTGGTCTGCTTGAAACATGTTGGTATTACAGACTCAGTCAGGGACATGTTGAAAATGTCAGTGAAGACACTTGCCAGTTGGTCAGCACATGCTCGGAGTACACGTCCTGGTAATCCATCTGGCCCTGCGGCCTTGTGAATGTTGACCTGCTTAAAAGTCTTACTCACATCGGCTACGGAGAGCGTGATCACATAGTCATCCGGAACAGCTGATGCTCTCATACATGCTTCAGTGTTGCTTGCCTCGAAGCGAGCATAGAAGTGATTTAGCTCGTCTGGTAGGCTTGTGTCACTGGGCAGTTCGCGGCTGTGCTTCCCTTTGTAGTCTGTAATAGTTTTCAAGCCCTGCCATATCCGACGAACGTCAGAGCCAGTGTAGTACGATTCAGTCTTAGTCCTGTATTGACTCTTTGCCTGTTTGATGGTTCGTTGGAGGGCATAGCGGGATTTCTTATAAGCTTCCGGGTTAGAGTCCCGCTCCTTGAAAGCAGCAGCTCTACCCTTTAGCTCAGTGCGGATGTTGCCTGTAATCCATGGCTTCTGGTTGGGGTATGTACGTACGGTCACTGTGGGGACGACGTCATCGATGCACTTATTGATGAAGCCAGTGACTGATGTGGTGTACTCCTCAATGCTATCTGAAGAATCCTGGAACATATTCCAGTCTGTGCTAGCAAAACAGTCCTGTAGTTTAGCATCTGCGTCATCTGACCACTTTTTTATTAACCGAGTCACAGGTGCTTCTTGCTTTAGTTTTTGCTTATAAGCAGGAATCAGGAGGATAGAGTTATGGTTGGATTTGCCAAATGGAGGGCGAGGGAGAGCTTTGTATGCGTCTCTGTGTATGGAGTAAAGGTGGTCTAGAGTTTTTTTTCCTCTGGTTGCCAATTTAATATACTGATAGAAATTAGGTAGAACGGATTTAAGTTTCCCTGCATTAAAGTCCCCGGCCAGTAGGAGCGCTGCCTCTGTGTTGGTAGATAGACAGCTACAAAAAATATAGATGAAAACTCTCTTGGTAAATAGTGTTGTCTACAGCTTATCATGAGATACTCTACCTCAGGCGAGCAAAACCTCGAGACTTCCTTAGTATTAGATTTTATGCACCAGCTGTTGTTTACAAATATACACAGACTGCCACCCCTTGTCTTACCGGAGTCAGCCGTTCTATCCTGCCGATGTAGCGTATAGCCTGCTAGCTGTATGTTATCCATGTCGTCGTTCAGCTACGACTCGGTGAAACATAAGATATTACAGTTTTTAATGTCCCGTTGGTAGGATAACCTTAATCTTAGGTCATCCAAATTGTTTTCAAATGATTGAACATTGGCTAATAGGATTGATGGAAGAGGCAGTTTACTCACGCACTGTCGGATCCTTACAAGGCACCCCGACCTACGTCCACGATATCTCCATCTCTTTCTCATGCGAATGACTGGGATTTGGGCCTTGTCGGGTGTCTGTAGAATGTCCTTCGCGTCCGACTCGTTGAAGAAAAAATCTTTGTCCAATACGAGGTGAGTAATCGCTGTCCTGATATCCAGAAGCTCTTTTTGGTCATAAGAGACGATGGCAGAAACATTATGTACAGAATAAATTACAAATAACGCGAAAAAACACACATAATAGTACAATTGGTTAGAGGGCTGTAAAACGGCAGCCATCTTCTCCGGCGCCAGCAGTCAAGTTCTTGTCCAATGTATGCCAGCAGTCAAGTTCTTGTCCAATGAGAGCATACATTTGTTCAGAACCTCTGCTCTCTCTCTCTCTCTCTCTCTCTCTCTCTCTCTCTCTCTCTCTCTCTCGTTCTTTCTCTGCTGAGGTCTCAGTCGTAACACTCTTGTTCTGAACTCCCAACCCGCCAGCAGGGAACAGTGGTTTGGTGTTCTATCCCGGCTACACGCCATCTCTCCCAGTCATCTTATCTCTCCTGCAGAGATGAATGAGTTCAATGGGTCTGATTCCCACTCACACAGACACACACACATACACAACTCCTCTTCACACACATTCCACTTTCATCTTGGTCAGTGTGATAATGTGCGTGATTAATAGTTTGAGGGGCTAGACTGTTGAGCTTGTGACACTTGTTCTCTCTGGCTCAGTGCAGTAGGGACTGTTGAGACTGTGACACTTGTTATGACCATGGGTGATTAGATGTGACCCATCTGACTGAGCTCTGATCTGGTCTCACACTGCTGGGGAGTCCACACACATCCCTATGAATTAGCCTTTTAAGCACTCTGTAAATGGAGAACTGAGTGGCAGACAGAAAGCTGTGTGTTTGTATGTGTTTGGGTGTGTGTGTGTGTGTGTGTGTGTGTGTGTGTGTGTGTGTGTGTGTGTGTGTGTGTGTGTGTGTGTGTGTGTGTGTGTGTGTGTGTGTGTGTGTGTATGCGCGTGCGTGTTTGTCTGCAACCACACATGTGAAATGTGTTTGAAATGTGTGAAGTGAAGTGTCATGTATGTGCTTTTTTTGCTGTCACTATAAATTTGTGTGTGTCAGATCTGTGTGTTTGGGTGCGTGCATATTCCATCCAAATTTGGTCTGTGAAAGTTCCAAGAACATTAGTTAGGTCGCTGCAAATGTTCTCATAACACAAAAACTGTCCAGTTGTGCTGATGATTTATAGAACCTTTGTATAAAACGTTTGACTGATGTTGCAAAAACTGTCCACAAAAACTGTCCAGTTGTGCCGATGATTCTACAATGTTTATTTTAGGGTGCAAAAAACATTCACCTGATGTTACAAGAACGTTCCCAGAACACATTTTGTCTGTTCTTTAAAGGTCCCCAGAATGTTTCATTAGGTTGCGGGAACAGTCTGGTGAGAACATTGTGGAGACATAACAAAAGATATGTTCCCAAAACACAAAAACTGTCCAGTTGCGGGGATGATTCTGCAATGTTTATTTTAGGGTGCAAAAAACATTCACCCGATGTTACAAGAACGTTCCCAGAACACATTTTGTCTGTTCTTTAAAGGTCCCCAGAATGTTTCATTAGATTGCGGGAACAGTCTGGTGAGAACATTGTGGAGACATCACAAAAGATATGTTCCCAAAACTTAAAAACTGTCCAGTTGCGGGGATGATTCTGCAATGTTTATTTTAGGGTGCAAAACACATTCACCCGATGTTACAAGAACGTTCCCAGAACACATTTTGTCTGTTCTTTAAAGGTCCCCAGAATGTTTCATTCGGTTGCGGGAACAGTCTGGTGAGAACTTTGTGGGGACATCACAAAATATATGTTCCCAAAACACAAAAACTGTCCAGTTGTGCGGATTATTCTGCAATGTTTATTTTAGGGTGCAAAAAACATTCACCTGACGTTACAAGAACGTTCCCAGCACATATTTTGTTTGTTCTTTAAAAGGTTCCCAAAATATTTATTTATGTTTTAGGAACATTGTGGGGATATGACAAGAGATACAGTGCATACAGGAAAGTATTCAGACCCCTTCACTTTTTCCACATTTTGTAACGTTACAGCCTTATTCTAAAATGGATTCAATTGTTTTTACTTGTCATCAATCTACACACAATACCCCATAATGACAAAGCAAAAACAGGTTTTTAGAATTTTGTGCAAATGTGTGTGTATATATATATATATATATATATATATATATAAACGGAAATATTACATTTACATAAGTATTCAGACCCTTTACTCAGTACTTTGTTGAAACACCTTTGGCAGCGATTACAGCCTCGAGTCTTCTTGGGTATGACGCTACAAGCTTGGCACACCTGTATTTGGGGAGTTTCTCCTATTCTTCTCTGAAGATCCTCTCAAGCTCTGTCGGGTTGGATGGGGAGCGTAGCGGCACAGCTATTTTCAGGTCTCTCCAGAGATGTTCAATCGGGTTCAAGTCCGGGCTCTGACTGGGCCACTCAAGGACATTCAGAGACTTGTCCTGAAGCCACTCCTGCATTGTCTTGGCTGTGTGCTTAGGGTCGTTGTCCAGTTGGAAGGTGAACCATTGCCCCAGTCTGAGGTCCTGAGTGCTCTGGAGCAGGTTTTCATCAAGGATCTCTCTGTACTTTGCACCGTTCATCTTTCCCTCAATCCTGACTAGTCTCCCAGTCCCTGCTGCTGAAAAACATCCCCACAGCATGATGGTGCCACCACCATGCTTCACCGTAGGGATGGTGCCATGTTTCCTCCAGACGTGACGCTTGGCATTCAGGCCAAAGAGTTCAATCTTGGTTTCATCAGACCAGAGAATCTTGTTTCTCATGGTCTGAGAGTCCTTTAGGTGCCTTTTGGCATACTCCAAGCGGGCTGTCATGTGCCTTTTACTGAGGAGTGGCTTCCGTCTGGCCACTCTACCATAAAGGCCTGATTGGTGGAGTGCTGCAGAGATGGTTGTCCTTCTGGAAGGTTCTCCCATCTCCACAGAGGAACTCTGGAGCTCTGTCAGAGTTACCATCGGGCTCTTGGTCACCTCCCTGACCAAGGCCCTTCTCCCCCGATTGCTCAGTTTGGCCAGACGGCCAGCTCTCGGAAGAGTCTGGGTGGTTCTAAACTTCTTCCATTTAAGAATGATGGCCACTGTGTTCTTGGGGACCTTCAATGCTGCAGAAATGTTTTGGTACCCTTCACCAGATCTATGCCTCGACACAATCCTGTCTCGGAGCTCTACAGACAATTCCTTCGACCTCATGGCTTGAATTTTGCTCTGACATGCACTGTCAACTGTGGGACCTTATATAGACATGTGTGTGCTTTTCCAAATCATGTCCAATCAATTGAATTTACCACAGGCGGACTCCAATCAAGGTATAGAAACATCTCAAGGATGATCAATGGAAACAGGATGCACCTGAACTCAAATTCGAGTCTCATAGCAAAGGGTCTGAATACTTATGTATATAAGGTATTTCTGTTTTTATTTTTTATAAATTTGCAAAAATGTCTAAAAAACGGTTTTCGCTTTGTAATTATGGGATCTTGTATGTAGATTTTTTAGTTTTTATTTGATTTAATCCATTTTAGAATAAGGCTGTAACGTAACAAAATGTGGAAAAAGTCAAGGTGTCTGAATACTTTCCGAATGCACTGTAGATTCCCAAAACACAAACTGTCCAGTTGCGCTGACATTCAGATAATGTTTGTATCAGGGTGCACAAAATATTCCTTGGATGTTGCAAGAATGTTGACAGAACAGCCTTTCTGAGTTCTTTAAAGGTTACCAGAACATTTAATTCAGTTGTGGGAACAGTGTGGTTACATTACAAGAGATAGGTTCCCAAAAACACAAAATATAATCAGTTGTGATGACATTCATGCAACGTTTAAGTTAGGTTCCATAGGACATTTCTATAATGTTTTAAGAATGTTATCAGAACACCTGGTCTAAGTTCTTTAAAGGTTCCCAGAACATTTAATTAAGTTATGCGAGTTGTCTGGGATGTTGCAAGAATATTGTTGTTGATATTCACATTGGTTCCACAGAACATTCCCACAATGTTCCACAATTCCCAAGTAAGTCTGTTTTTATGACGATCATAGTATATTTGTTTTAGTTTTCACATAATATTCAATTTATGTTCACACAATATTCATTTAACCTTGTCTTGGAGGTCCTTAAAACATTTCAAGAGTTAGACATAATATTACCACAACATTCTCATGTAGCTCCTTGAAACACACAGCCCAATAATGTTTTTCTCCAGATTTAATGCCAATTCACAAATGTAAGGTAGGTGATATAGCAACATTGCATTTTAATTTCATTCATAAGACATCTTACCAGCATTTCATAATTCAAACACAACAACAATATTTACACTTCATATATTAACAATCTGCACATGTGGAGTTTGAACCTGCAATGTTTGGTTCTCAAGCCAAGTCTTTTACCCTCTGCGCCACCAGAGAAGCTCTCTTATGTCATATTTTTTCAGTATATAGTGATGGAAGTATGGTCAATCATGAATTCTATGCTTCCCTTTCAGCCTTCTTAGACATAACCCAGGGAAATACTGGTAACTGGGAAGTTCACCATCACTTAACTCATCCTCTTTATATGCTGCGTACTTCTGGGCCCATATTTACAAGGTATCCAAGACTATGAGTGTTGACCTAGGATCACTTTTGCTTTTCAGATAATGAAAAATAAGACAAGGGGGACCATATCAAGCGTCTTAAAGTAGGAATTAAATTTTGTGTGTTTTTTAAAGGAACAGTCCATTTTTACACAATGTTAATTTATTTTACAGTTGGTCTGAATTCTGCATTTAAGACTGGATTTATAAATCTGGATAAACAAAATACCCTATCTTTTAGTAGATTCTATCTGAGCCTCAATTTCTACAGATGTTTTCCAAAGAAACATAATTGAAGAATAGAAACTGCAATCTTCAGCTTTGCAGCCAAATCATTAAACATTTGCACCACCTGGGGATATCTGTACTAGTTTGTGGGGTTTTCAGTGTAATTATGGTCAGTCAGGAAACAGAACAACATTTCTGAGTCATTAAAATGTTCCCAACCTCTTCATGTGTACTTGTAACACTGTATTTTACGATTTTCTTTCTTCATCATGTATTGAAAATGTGTCTTATGAAATGTGATTTTAGTTGGATAGAGCTTCATTTAAATAACATGTATTCTTGTGTATTCATATTTTTCTTAAATACAGGCTCAGAACCTTCAAACCAGACTGAACAAAAATATAAACGCAACATGTAAAGTGTTGGTCCCATGTTTCGTGAGCTGAAATAAAAGATCCCAGAAATATTCCATACGCACAACAAGCTTATTTCTCTCAAATTTTGTGCACAACATTGTTTACATCCCTGTTAGTGAGCATTTCTCGTTTGCCAAGATAATCCGTCCACCTGACAGGTGTGATATATCAAGAAGCTTATTAAACAGCATGATCATTACACATGTGCACCTTGTGCTGGGGACAATAAAAGGCCACTCTAAAATGTGCAGTTTTGTCACACAACACAATGCCACAGATGGCTCAGGTTTTGAGGGTGCGTGCAATTGTCATGCTGACTGCAGCAATCTCCACCAGAGCGGTTGCCAGAGAATTGAATGTTCATTTCTCTACCATAAGCCTCCTCCAATGTTGTTATCAAGAATTTGGCAGTACGTCCAACTGGCCTCACAACTGCAGACCACGTGTATGGCGTCGTGTGGGCGAGTAGTTTGCTGATGTCAACGTTGTGAGCAGAGTGCTCCATGGTGGCGTTGGGGTTATGGTATGGGCAGGCATAAGCTACGGACAATGAACACAATTGCATTTTATCGATGGCAATTTGAATGAACAGAGATACTGTGATGAGGTCCTGAGGATCATTGTCGTGCCATTCATCCGCCGCCATCACTTCATGTTTCAGCATGGTAATGCACGGCCCCATGTCGTAATGATCTGTACACAATTCCTGGAATCTGAAAATGTCCCAGTTCTTCCATGACCTGCATACTCACCAGACATGTCACCCATTGATCATGTTTGGGATGCTCTGGATCAACATGTACGACAGTGTGTTCCAGTTCCCCCCAATATCCAGCAACTTCCCACAGCCATTGAAGAGGAGTGGGACAACATTCTACAGGCCACAATCAGCCTGATCAAATCAATGCAAAGGAGATGTGTCGCACTGCATGAGGCAAATGGTGTTCACACCAGATACTGACTGGGTTTCTGATCCACGCCCCTACCTTTATTTTAAGGTATCTGTGACCAACAGATGCATATCTGTATTCCCAGTCATGTGAAATCCATAGATTAGGGCCTAATTTATTTATTTCAATTGACTGATTTCCATATATGAACTGTAACTCAGTAAAATCATTGAAATTGTAGCATGTTGCGTTTATAGTTTTGTTCAGTGTAAATAAAATAAAAAAATACATTTTCTCAATTTCAATCAAAACACATTTAGCCATTCTGAAGAACTATGATCAATAATAAATATACAAAAACAAATTCAGGTTAAATGCAATAATCTTTTATTGATTTAATGGTCCAATGCAGCCATTATTATCTCAATATCAAATCATTTCTGGGTAATTATAAAGTACCTTACTGTGATTGTTTTAAATTAAAATGGTTTTAAACAAAACACTATAGCAAAGAGCAAAATCATAAAATACAGTGTTTTTACACAGTAAAAGAAGAGGATGGGAATTGTTTGGTGGTCTCTGTCCTGATTGACCATATTAGACAAAAACTAAAAAAGACCACAGCTACACCATGGTGGTGCAGAGGGTTAATAACCTGGCTGGATATCTGAAGATTGCATGTTCATTATAACATATTCTTTAACCATGTATTTTTTGAAAAAAAAAAAAAACACTTGAAAATGAGGCTCAGATATACTCTACTAGAAGAGAGGATGTCTTTGTTTTGTCCAGATTTATATATCCAGTCAGAAATGCAGAATTTAGACTAACTGTAAATATGGGCCCAGAAGTATAAGGTATATAAAGAAGATGGGTGAAATGATGGTGAATAACCCAGTTACCACTATTTCCCTGAGTTAGTTATGTCTAAGAAGGCTGAAAAGGAAGCATGGAATTCCTGATTGACCATACTGCCATGGCTATATACTATATAAAATAAGATGTAAGAGAGTTTCGCTTGTGGCGCAGCGAATAAAATATCTGTCTTGGGGGGCCTCCCGAGTGGTGCAGTGGTCTAAGGCACAGCATCGCAGTGCTTGAAGCGTCACTACAGACCCGGGTTGGATCCCAGACTGGGAGTCCCATAGGGCGGCGCACAATTAGCCCAGTGTCGTCTGGGTTAGGGGAGGGTTTGGCCGGGGGGGCTTTACTTGGCTCATCGTGCTCTAGCGACTCCTTGTGGCGGGCCAGGCGTCTGCAGGCTGATTTCGGTTGTCAGTTGAGCAGTGTTTCCTCTGACAAATTGGTGCAGCTGGCTTCCGGGTTAAGCAGGCGGGTGTTAAGAAGTGCGATTTGATGGGTCATGTTTCGGAGGACGCATGACTCGACCTTCACCTCTCTCGAGCCCTTTGGGGAGTTGCAGCGATGAGACAAGATTGTAATTGGATCGCAATTGGATAATATGAAATTGGGGAGAAAAAGGGGTTAAAATACAACAACAACAACAAATATCTGTCTTGGGATGGTAAGGTTGTAGATTTAAACCCTACATGTGCAGATTGTCAACATATAAAGTATTAAAATATGGTTGTGTTCAAAATGTCCTATGAATGAAATTGAAATGCCATGTCTCTATATCACCTTGTAATGGGCCTACAATTGAGTCCTCAAATGTGAATTGCAATTAAATCTGGAGATAAACATAATGGGGATGTATTCCAATGTCCTGTCTTATGCTTTAAGGAGCTACAAATGTGCATGATGAGAATGTTGTAGTAATATTAGGTAGAACTTAAATATAACATTTTTAAATGTTCTTGAAATGTTCTGAAGACCTCTAAGACAAGGTCAAATGTATATTACGTGAACAACAATTAAATATGTTAAACCAAAAACAAATATGCTATAAACGTCATAAAAACAGCCTTATTTGGAAATTGTGCAACATGGAATGTTCTGTACAGCCTTTGTGAATATCACAAGAATATTATTGCAACATCCCAGACAACTCCCATAACTTAATTAAATGTTCTGGGAACCTTTAAAGAACTTAGACCAGGTGTTCTGTCAACAATCTTACAACGTTAAGTGAATGTCCTGTGCAACTCTGTGGCCTTTTGGTTAGAGCGTCTGCACTGAGATTGGAAGGTTTTGAGTTCAATCCCTGGCTAAACCATACCAAAGACTGTAAAAATGGTACCTGATGCGTCTCCGCTTGGCACTCAGCATTAAGGAGATAGATTGGGGGTGAGGCCCTGCTATAGACTAGCGTCCTGTCCAGGGGGGTGTGTACTTGTACATCAAGCTGCCTCATGCTACAGAAACAGGAGATAGGCTCCTGCCCTATGAGCAGTTCTGGCTCGCTCGTGCAAGGCTACTTACTCAGAAAGGCTGTTCTGTCAACCTTCTTGCAAGATTGACAGACTTCATTTAAGTGAATGTTAGAACGTTCCAAGGATATTTCATTTAAAACATAAAAAATATCAAACCCAATCTATAAATGTATGGTAATCTTAGCTAATGTTCTGAGAATGTTTCCAGTTTACTGGGCAATGTGTGTGTCTGCCTGAGTACAGACTGGCTGGCTGGAGGGGTGTGGGTCTGTCAGGGCAGCAGATACAAGCCGTGCAGCAGCAGAAGTGCAAATTAAAAGTCAGTGAAGCGCTATAGGGGAACACGATGCAGACTGCTAATGCTGGGGCCCTGCACAGCTAGCCTGCTATCACACTGATAATGTTAGGGCAGCGCTAGCCAACTACTACATTGGTAATATCAGGGCAGTGCTAGCCAGTTAACACCGAGTCATGGCAGGACAGAGCACTGGGGGGTTACAAGGAGAAGAACATGAGGTTTGGAGAAAGACGGAAAGAGAGGAAGAAGAGACTGAGAAAGAGCAAGACATACGCCTATAGGGATATCTATATATATATATATATATATATATATATATATATATATATATATATATATATATATATATAGAGAGAGAGAGAGAGAGAGAGAGAGAGAGAGAGAGAGAGAGAGAGAGAGAGAGAGAGAGAGAGAGAGAGAGAGAGAGAGAGAGAGAGAGAGAGAGAGAGAGAGAGAGAGAGAGGAGACTCAGACTCAAGGAGGACCATATTACTGTGACTTTTATGGAGATATAGTTCTGTTGGTACAGTCAGTGTCATCTCATAATGCTCCAATCACTGTCTTGCCCAGGACTGGCTGAGCTGGAATCATTTATACAAATAAATAATGTAAATATAGCCACCCACACTGCACTGAGGGAGCCAGGCAGGCAGCAGACCACATCCACACAGGCAGCATGCTGCATTCACTCACAGTAAGAGGAAGCTGCCCATTAGACGTTGATCCAAGGTCAGTTTTGTGTTCCCACACCCCTACTGTTAAGGTTAACATTGTGTGAGGGTAAACTGATCATAGATCTGGGCACATTTAAACTGAGCTATTCGTTCACACAGACAATGGATGAAATGTTGAACCAAGGTCCTGGCTCATCAGTCATTAACAACCTGTCACACAAGTAGCGGTTCCCACACTGTAAACCCCAGTGTCCTGGCTGGCTCAGTTCCCAAACTAGCAGCTCATAGTGCCACGGTAACATAATAATGCCCAGCTCCTCTCCTCTCCTCTTCCCTGTAACTCTTCCCTGGATCATTGCTGTAATGAGAATGTGTTCTCAGTCAGCTTACCTGTTAAGTGAAGGTTGACGGCAGCAGACTAGACAAACACAATCTCATTAAACTTTAACTTTAACTCTTTCAGATAGATTCAGAGAGGGCCTCTGCTACGGCAGCAAAGTTAGGCTATACCTCTAAAAGCTTTTTTGGGGAGCGAGTAACCTTTAGAAATTATATTTCTCATTTCTTTGACGCAGCTTTTGCCTCACGGAATCCAACTGGGGTTTCCCTAAAACCAAGGAAGGCCTTTGGAATAATGGATACAGCTAAGGCTTTTCGAGGTATTGGGCAGAAATAAGATGTTGTACTTATTTCTAAAGAACTTTATGCTGAGTTCAGCTTTGGGGGTCTTGGCTCCTAACTATTAAAATGTAATGAGGAGAGAGTAAGATATCCCCCCTTTTGAAGGATCTCTTCTCCTAACCTAACCAGCCTGTGCTTCTGATTGCCGTAACAACGCACTTAGCATCAGCTCACTTTAATCAGACTTAATATATTGTATCCCAAAGCTGCGGCTTCTCCTCTCATGTGTGTCTGTGAGAGCTGAGAGGCCATATAGAACACTGGACTCTGTCGCTGCAGATGTAAAACTGCCTACTTCAGATATAACTCTTAGTTGAGTAGTGATTGTTAGTTACGGTAGCTAGTTCCTACCTACCTCCTTCAGAGATGGCCATCTCTAAATTCAAGAGTACATTTCTACTTCTTTCAAGGTCGATCCACACAACACTCTCTCCAACACTATGCCCCCCTCGCCGACACATTTTTTGACAGTATTAAATACAGCACTTACAGTATAAAAATGTTCTAGCTCGGCCAGACACATGTAACACCTCTTACACATCGCCAGGTTATTCAAAGTGCTTCATTTCCTGTGCTTGTGAAACACTCCCCCTCTCTGGGGAGTGAGACAGAGGGTTAAAAGAGAGAGAGGGAGGTAGGGAGAGAAAGTAGGCCCGACACATATGTCTCTATTTCAGCCTTATCTGAGACCCTGCTGGGCAAGACAGAGGCTGAGATATCAAGTATTATTATCCGGTGGTATGCTGTTTCAAGGTTAAGAGAGTGTTATCTTGACTATGTATTATAGATACAGTATGTTGTTTTACAGTGTTGTGGACTAGCTCTACAGTAAGTGCCTCTCTGCTTTTGCTTTAATACATGTCATCTATATTTTTCATACCTGTCTATTTACCACCACAAACCAATGCTGGCATTAAGATTGCACTCAATGAGCTGTATAAGGCCATAACTAAACAGGAAAACGCTCATCCAGAGGCAGCGCTCCTAGTGGCCGAGGACTTTAATGCATTGAAACTTAAATCCGTTCTACCTCATTTCTACCAGCATGTTAAATGTGCAACCAGAGTAAAAAATCTCTAGACCACCTTTACTCCACACACAGAGACGCATACAAAGCTCTCCCTCGCCCTCCATTTGGCAAATCTGACCATAACTCTATCCTTCTGATTCCTGCTTATAAGCAAAAACTAAAGCAGGAAGCACCAGTGACTCGGTTAATAAAAAAGTGGTCAGATGATGCAGATGCTAAGCTATAGGACTGTTTTGCTAGCACAGACTGGAACATGTTCCGGGATTCTTCAGATAGCATTGAGGAGTACACCACATCAGTCACTGGCTTCATCAATAAGTACATCGATGATGTTGTCCCCACAGTGACCGTACGTACATACCCCAACCAGAAGCCATGAATTACAGGCAACATCCGCACTGAGCTAAAGGGTAGAGCTGCCGCTTTCAAGGAGCGGGACTCTAACCCGGACGCTTATAAGAAATCCCGCTATGCCCTCCGACGAACCATCAAACAGGCAAAGAGTCAATACAGGACTAAGATTGAATCGTACTACACCGGCTCTGACGCTCGTCGGATGTGGCAGGGCTTGAAAACTATTACAGACTACAAAGGGAAGCACAAACGCGAGCTGCCCAGTGACACAAGCCTACCAGATGAGATAAACCACTTCTATGCTCGCTTCGAGGCAAGTAACACTGAAGCATGCATGAGAGCACCAGCTGTTCCGGATGACTATGTGATCACGCTCTCCGTAGCCGATGTGAGTAAGACTTTTAAGCAGGTCAACATTCACAAGGCCGCAGGGCCAGATGGATTACCAGGACGTGTACTCCGAGCATGTGCTGACCAACTGGCAAGTGTCTTCACTGACATTTTCAACATGTCCCTGACTGAGTCTGTAATACCAACATGTTTCAAGCAGACCACCATAGTCCCTGTGCCCAAGAACACTAAGATAACCTGCCTAAATGACTACCGACCCGTAGCACTCACGTCTGTAGCCATGAAGTGCTTTGAAAGGCTGGTCATGGCTCACATCAACACCATTATCCCAGAAACCCTAGACACACTCTAATTTGCATACCACCCCAACAGATCCACAGATGATGCAATCTCTATTGCACTCCACACTGCCCTTTCCCACCTGGACAAGAGGAACACCTACGTGAGAATGCTATTCATTGACTACAGCTCAGCGTTCAACACCATAGTGTCCTCAAAGCTCATCACTAAGCTAAGGATCCTGGGACTAAACACCTCCCTCTGCAACACCTCCCTCTGACTTCCTGACGGGCCGCCCCCAGGTGGTAAGGGTAGGTAACAACACATCTGCCACGCTGATCCTCAACACGGGGGCCCCTCAGGGGTGCGTGCTCAGTCCCCTCCTGTACTCCCTGTTCACCCATGACTGCATGGCCAAGCACGACTCCAACACCATCATTAAGTTTGCTGACGACACAACAGTGTTAGGCCTGATCACCGACAACGATGAGACAGCCTATAGAGGTCAGAGACCTGGCCGTGTGGTGCCAGGATAACAACGAGAGCATCCTGACTGGTTGCATCACCGCCTGGTATGGCAACTGCTCGGCCTCCGACCGCAAGGCACTACAGAGGGTAGTGCGTACGGTCCA
The DNA here is from genome assembly GCF_964263955.1 of Coregonus lavaretus. Classification (NCBI taxonomy): domain Eukaryota; kingdom Metazoa; phylum Chordata; class Actinopteri; order Salmoniformes; family Salmonidae; genus Coregonus; species Coregonus lavaretus. Next base: position 42,094,281 of record NC_139995.1, on the reverse strand, counting down.
GTACATCACTGGGGCCAAGCTTCCTGCCGTAAGTAAGCATTTCACGGTAATGTCTACACCTGTTGTAATTGTTGCATGTGGCAAATAAAATTTGATTTGATGTCAATAAAAGAGGTCGACTCCTAATCTATTTAATGCGATAAACGCAGAGTTTACAATATTTTATTCTTACAGAGCTGTCATAATCATTTTTTAAATCTGGTGATAAAAGAGATGCGTTTTAGGAAAATAGAAGGAATGCAACAGCCCTGCCATAGAAAAGAAAACTCGTATAAAAGTCATACATTTTTAACCATTGGTTTGTCATGAGATAATATGTTAGGTGTTTTGTTTAAAGTAGTCACTCATTTGTGCCCCAAGATGAGATGTCATTGACTTATTTCACCCTGAGCAGCACATATACCATGAGGTCGGATATAACTCAAAACCCTGCCATTTCTGCTGTGGGAGCTATAAATGGTGCAGCAGAATGATGTCCTCTAGAGGACTACTCATATCAGGGGCCAGAGGTCACGTGGCTACATCCGGGGTTCAGAAGTCAGGGCATTCCACATCTGCTGATTCATGAACACACAGACACGCACACACAGACACACACGCAGACACAGATACACACACACACACAGATGCTGAGAACCTCCATCCACAGATGAAGTCACTATTGGTATCAACCCTTCCCAGCACTCTACAGTGCGGAGGTAGATTTCAAATCATGGATGAAAATGGCCCCCAGTGAATCTCAGCTCGTTCCGTGGGCTGCTAAACTTCCAGACATTTAGTCAGAATGCAAAATAATCCCTCTTGTCGTCTTCTTGAAAGGTCAGAGCTATAGACGTGTTTTCTTCCCGTTTCTGGAAAGGGCAAATGTGCACAATCACCATTCATGAGAGGCAGAACACTCTGCAGTCCTATCTTAACCAATATCAGTCTGGAACACACAGACAGACAGACAGACATACGCACACACACATGCACACACACACAACACACACACACACCGGCGGGAGGCAACTCAGGGCATCTGGTGGTCAGTGTCTCAGGGAGACTGTTATAGTCCTGCTGTCTTCACTCAATATTCATACATGCTGTAGGCTGCATGTTTAGATACAGTGCATTCGGAAAGTATTCAGACCCCTTGACTTTTTCCACATTTTATTACATTGCAGCCATATTCTAAAATTGATTAAATAAATGTTTTTCCTCATCAATCTACACACACTACCCCATAATGACAAAGTGAAAACAGGTTTTTAAGAAATGTTTGCAAATGTATTAAAAAAAAAAAATATATATATATATATATATATATATATATATATATATATATATATACACCTTGTTTACATAAGTGTTCAGACCATTTGCTATGAGACTCGAAATTGAGCTCAGCTGCATCCTGTTTCCATTGATCATCCTTGAGATTTATTTAGAACTTGATTGGAGTCCACCTGTGGTAAATTAAATTGATTGGACATGATTTGGAAAGGCACACACCTGTCTATATAAGGTCCCACACTTGACAGTGCATGTCAGAGCAAAAACCAAGCCATGAGGTTGAAGGAATTGACAGTAGAGCTCCAAGACAGGATTGTGTCGAGGCACAGATCTGGGGATGGTTACCAAAACATTTCTGCAGCATTGAAGGTCCCCAAGAACACAGTGGCCTCCATCATTCTTAAATGGAAGAAGTTTGGAACCACCTAGACTCTTCCTAGATCTGGCCGCCCAGCCAAACTGAACAATCGGGGGAAAAGGGCCTAGGTCAGGGAGGTGACCAAGAACCCAATGGTAACTCTGACAGTTCTCCAGAGTTCCTCTGTGGAGATGGGAGACGCTTTCAGAAGGACAACCATCTCTGCAGCACTACACCAATTAGGCCTTTATGGTAGAGTGGCCAGATGGAAGCCACTCCTCAGTAAAAGGCACATGACAGCCCGTTTGGGGTTTGCCAAAAGGCACCTAAAGGACAAGATTCTCTGGTCTGATGAAACCAAGATTGAACTCTTTGGCCTGAATGCCAAGCGTCACGTCTGGAGGAAACCTGGCACCGTCCCTACGGTGAAGCATGGTGGTGGCAGCATCATGCGGTGGGGATGTTTTTCAGCAGCAGGGACTGGGAGAGTCAGGATTGAGGGAAAGATGAACGGAGCAAAGTACAGAGAGATCCTTGATGAAAACCTGCTCCAAAGCACTCAGGACCTCAGACTGGGGCGAAGGTTCACCTTCCAACAGGGCAACAACCCTAAGCACACAGCCAAGACAATGCAGTAGTGGCTTCAGGACAAGTCTCTGAATGTCCTTGAGTGGCCCAGCCAGAGCCCGGACTTGAACCCGATCTAACATCTCTGGAGAGACCTGAAAATAGCTGTGCAGCAACGCTCCCCATCCAACCTGACAGAGCTTGAGAGGATCTGCAGAGAAGAATGGGTGAAACTCTCCAAATGCAGGTGTGCCAAGCTTGTAGCGTTATACCCATGAAGACTCGAGGCTGTAATCGCTGCCTACTTATGTAAATATGATATTTCCGTTTTATATTTTCAATACATTTGTAAAAATGTCAAAACCAGTTTTTGCTTTGTCATTATGGGTTATTGTGTGTAGGTTGATGAGGGGGGAAAAAACAATTTAATCCATTTTAGAATAAGGCTGTAAGGAAACTAAGGGTGAAAAAAGTCAAGGGGTCTGAATACTTTCCGAATGCACTGTACATACACACACGTATGAAAACAAATATACTGAACAGAAATATAAACGTAAAGTGTTGGTCCCATGTTTCATGAGCTGAAATAAAATATCCCTGAAAATGTTCTGGTGCACAAAAAGCTTATTTCTCTCAAGTTTAGTGCACAAATGTGTTTACATCCCTGTTGGTGAGCATTTCTCCTTTGCCAAGATAATCCATCCACCTGACAGGTGTGGCATATCAAGAAGCTGATTAAACAGGTGCACCTTGTGCTGGGGACAATAAAAGGCCACTCTAAAATGTGCAGTTTTGTCACACAACATAATGCCACAGATGTCTCGAGTTTCAGGGAGTGTGCAATTGGCATGCTGACTGCAGGAATGTCCACCAGAGCTGTTGCCAGAGAATTGAATGTTAATTTCTCTACCATAAACCGCCTCCAACGTTATTTTAGGGAATTTGGCAGTACGTCCAACCGGCCTCATAACCGCAGACCACGCGTAACCACGCCAGCCCAGGACGTCCACATCCGGCTTCTTCACCTGCGGGATCGTCTGAGACCAGCCACTCAACAGCTGATGAAACTGTGGGTTTGCACAACCAAAGAATTTCTGCACAAACTGTCAGAAACCGTCTCAGGAAAGCTCATCTGTGTAGATGCCAGACAGCGTGTATGGCATTGTGTGGGCGAGCGGTTTGCTGATGTCAACGTTGTGTGAGAGTGCCTCATTGAAGCATAGTGGGACAACATTCCACAGGCCACAATCAACAGCCTGATTAACTCTATGCGATGTGTCGCGCTGCATGAGGCAAATGGTGGTCACACCAAATACTGACTAGTTTTCTGATCCATGCCTCTACCTTTTAAAAAAAAGTATCTGTGACCAACAGACGCATATCTGTATTCCCTGTCATGCGAAATCCATAGATTGGGCCTAATGAATTTATTTGAATTGACTGATTTCCTCATGAACTGTAACTCAGTAAAATCTTTGAAATTATTGCGTGTTGCTTTTATATTAGTAGTAATGTAATTAACCTTTTCATATGTTGTCTAGTAAATACCAGGCAATGAAGCATAGCATTTAGATTCGTACTAGAACATTCTGGAACATTTGGTGTTACTGCCAAACATTCTAAATCAGACTTTAAATTGCAATATTCCAGACTCTGTCTCTGTATCAGTAGGATTGTCAAACCTCTAACCCTTGTTCCTTAGCAGAGCACTGTTCAAATACACACAAAGAAATGGTATCACATCATTAGAGCTTAAAACACCTCTTGTTTCTAACCTAGACCTGCACACTGAGCTCCTTATAGAAGAAGCACCTAAAATACAATTTGCGTTTGGGTGAAATCTGATCCCACGGTTGATTTACACTTTTCTGCTGTTTAGAGCAAGTTCTGTTTGCTCTTGCTCAGCCCACTCTCTCTCTCTCTCTCTCTCTCTCTCTCTCTCTCTCTTTATCTCACACACACACACACACATTCTGTGTACAATATAGCCATCCCTCCTGCGATCCACCTACTGGTTTTATTTACCAAGCCATCTCTACACACTACATTCAGAAAGGAGAGTGTGTGAACAAACAACGGCCCAGTCAAACAAGGTCATGGTTGGTTCAGTCCAAATCCTGATGAACCCGGCTCAAACACACTCATCCCTGTCCAAACATTCCCATGGTTGTCTGCACAGATGCATGCTCTAAACTCTTAACTCTGTAAAATCTAAACTCTAAACTCTATACTCTAAATCCCAACTGTAAACTGTAAACTCTAAATTCCAAGTCTAAACTCTAGGATATAGAGGTATGTAGGACATAGAGGTGTGATTATAATGCTGTTATTGATTTGTACTGATGTTTTTTCAACAATAGGACTGCAATAATCACATCTGAGCTCTCTGTGTTCTCATTGCCCCACATGGTCAAACGTTGCACTTAGAAGCGGTGTGTGTGTGGGGGGAGGTTATCGTGAGCGTGTTTGTTTTTGACAGTATGTATGTGTGTTTTTATCAGTTTGAATGTGGAAAACCCTCTAATCTTATTGTATAGTTTAATCTGGTTGGTGCTTCCCAAGTGACTGACTGACAGCCAAGGTGGTGATTTAACACATAATGTATGACCAGCACAGTGTCTGTTGGCTGTGTGTGTGTTTGTGTGTGTGTGTGTGTGTGTGGGGGGGGGGGGGGGGGGGGTGCACTTGTATTGTATTGTGTGTTTGTATTAGCTCAGACTTGGTCACAACTGGAGTCACCGTAATGGGTTCAGGCTAGGAGAAGTTCAGCTGCACAGTGTGAGTGAAATAAAATGAGCAAGAGGGAGAATGGAGAGAGAGAGATGCCCCCCATATGCCCCCCTAGGCACATAGCCAACAAAAACGGGTCACAACTCCTGCAGCTCTGTCGCACGTTGGATAGGTACATAGTCAATGGTAGGCTTCGAGGAGACTCCTATGGTAGGTATACCTATAGCTCATCTCTTGGCAGTAGGACTGTAGACTACTTTATCACTGACCTCAACCCAGAGTCTCTCAGAGCGTTCACAGTCAGCCCACTGATACCCTTATCAGATCACAGCAAAATCACAGTCTACTTGAACAGCGCAATACTCAATCATGAGGCATCAAAGCCAAAGGAACTGAATAATATTAAGATATGCTATAGATGGAAGGAAAGTAGTGTCGAAACCTACCAAAAAACAATTAGGCAACAACAAATTCAATCCCTTTTAGACAACTTCCTGGACAAAATTGAAAAATGTCTAACAGAAAACCAAAGAAATGTAACAACAATGACAAATGGTTTGATGAAGAATGCAAAAACCTAAAAAATAAATTGAGAAACCTATCCAACCAAAAACATAGAGACCCAGAAAAGCTGAGCCTTCAATATGGTGAATCACTAAAACAATAGAGAAATACACTACAGAAAAATACTGAAAAGCAGGTCAGAAATCAGCTCAATGTAATTGAAGAATCCATAGACTCTAACCACTTCTGGGAAAATTGGAAAACACTAAACAAACAACAACACGAAGAGTTATCTATCCAAAATGGAGATGTATGGGTAAACCACTTCTCCAATCTTTTTGGCCCTATAAAAAAGAACATACAGCAAAAATATATACATGATCAAATACAAATCTTAGAATCAACTATTAAAGACTACCAGAACCCAATGGATTCTCCAATTACATTGAATGGTCCCGTGTAGCTCAGTTGGTAGAGCATGGCGCTTGCAACGCCAGGGTTGTGGGTTCGTTTCCCACGGGGGGCCAGTATTAAATAAACAAATGTATGCACTCACTAACTGTAAGTCGCTCTGGATAAGAGTGTCTGCTAAATGACTAAAATGTAATGAACTACAGGTCAAAATATAAACCCTAAATGGTATCCTCAATGAAATGATAAACTATACAGACCACAAATTCCAATTGGCTATACTTAAACTCTTTAACATCATCCTTAGCTCTGTCATCTTCCCAATATTTGGAACCAAGGACTGATCACCCCAATCCACAAAAGTGGAGACAAATTTGAACCCAATAACTACTGTGGGATATGTGTCAACAGCAACCTTGGGAGAATCCTTTGCATTATCATTAACAGCAGACTTGTACATTTCCTCAGTGAAAACAATGTACTGAGCAAATGTCAATTAAAAAAAAAAAAAATTACCATACGACAGACCATGTATTCACCCTGCACACCCTAATTAACAAACAAACAAACCAAAATAAAGGCAAAGTCTTCTCATGCTTTGTTGATTTCAAAAAAGATTTTGACTCAATTTGGCATGAGGGTCTGCTATACAAATTGTTGGAAAGTGGTGTTGGGGGGGGAAAACATACGACATTATAAAATCCATGTACACAAACAACAAGTGTGTGGTTCAAATTGGCAAAAAACACACACATTTCTTTCCCCATGGCCGTGGGGTGAGACAGGGATGCAGCTTAAGCCCCACCCCCTTCAACAAATATATCAACAAATTGGCGAGGGCACTATAACAGTCTGCAGCACCCGGCCTCACCTTACTAGAATCTGAAATCAAATGTGACCCATTTCAGGAAACTAGGCGTATATCGCAAGTCACAACTTCACAGGAGAACCATTTGAATGTTTTGTTTTTGTATTTTTTATCAAAATGTGTTTTTTGGCAGATATGCCTTCTGGAACATGTGAACTTTCATGTGCCTTAATATCAAACTTGTATGCCATCTGTAAATATGAATACAATTGTTAAATTACGAGCCTTGTTGGTTAAGCCACAGACAGCAACCTTCCCACTAGCCATGATTGGCTGAGGTAATGAGTGGGCTGGACAGGCCGAGAGAGGAGTTCAGATTGGTCTGCCATATAGAAGGCTTCTGTCAGTCTGTGTTGGTAATCCTGTCGAACACGGCTTTTTAAAAAATGTATTGTGTAGTGGAGCTGCATAAGTGTTGCTCTCCACTTTCTGGAGGATCGAGTTTTCAAATCAATGGAATTAGAGTATGATAGTATAGTATGATTACATCTTCAAACTAAGTCAACTGTGGCATGGCATCCGAGGGAGATGTGTCCATCATGCATGATGATGTATATGGGTAAGATAGTCTAGCTAGCTACATTTTCAGATATTTGCTACATAAGACCAAATCCAGGTGGTGAGTCACAAATGTCTACTGTTTGCTTCTGTCCCCAACCAAGGAGGGCCTACAGCAGCACCTAGATCTTCTGCACAGATTCTGTCAGACCTGGGCCCTGACAGTAAATCTCAGTAAGACAAAAATAATGGTGTTCCAAAAAAGGTTCAGTTGCCAGGACCACAAATACAAATTCCATCTAGACACCGTTGCCCTAGAGCACACAAAAAACTATACCATACCTCGGCCTAAACATCAGCGCCACAGGTAACTTCCACAAAGCTATGAACGATCTGAGAGACAAAGCAAGAAGGGCCTTCTATGCTATCAAAAGGAACATAAAATTCGACATACCAATTAGGATCTGGCTAAAAATACTTGAATCAGTTATAGAACCCATTGTCCTTTATGGTTGTGAGTTCTGGGGTCCGCTCACCAACCAAGAATTCACAAAATGGGACAAACACCAAATTGAGACTCTGCATGCAGAATTCTGCAAAAATATCCTCAGTGTACAACATAAAACCAAATAATGCACGTAAAGCAGAATTAGGCCGATACCTGCTAATTATCAAAATCCAGAAAAGTGCCGTTAAATTCTACAACCACCTAAAAGGAAACGATTCCCAAACCTTCCATAACAAAGCCATCACCTACAGAGAGATGAACCTGGAGAAGAATCCCCTAAGCAAGCTAGTCCTGGGGCTCTGTTCACAAACACAACAGACCTCACAGAGCCCCAGGACAGCAACACACTTAGACCCAACCAAATCATAATAATACAAAAAGATGATTACTTGACACATCGGAAAGAATTAACAAAAAAACAGAACAAACTAGAATGCTATTTGGCCCTAAACAGAGAGTACACAGTGGCAGAATACCTGAACACTGTGACTGACCCAAACTTAAGGAAAGCTTTGACTATGTACAGACTCAGTGAGCATAGCCTTGCTATTGAGAAAGGCCGCTGTAGGCAGACCTGGCTCTCAAGAGAAGACAGGCTATGTGCACACTGCCCACAAAATGAGGTGGAAACTGAGCTGCACTTCCTAACTTCCTGCCAAATGTATGACCATATTAGAGACACATACTTCCCTCAGATTACACAAACCCACAAAGAATTCGAAAAACAATCCCAATTCTGATAAACTCCCATATTTATTGGGTGAAATACCACAGTGTGCAATCACAGCAGCAAGATTTGTCACTTGTTGCCACAAGAAAAGGGCAACCAGTGAAGAACAAACACCATTGTAAATACAACCCATATTTATGTTGATTTATTATCCTTTTTATACTTTAACTATTTGCACATCATTATAACACTGTATATAGACATAATATGACATTTGAAATGTCTTTATCCTTTTGGAACTTTTGTGTAATGTTTACTGTACATTTTTTATTGTTTATTTCACTTTTGTTTATTATCTATTTCACTTGCTTTGGCAATGTAAACATATGTTTCCCATGCCAATAAAGCCCCTTAAATTGAAATCGAATTGAAATCGAAAATTGAATTGAGAGAGAGAGAGAGAGAGGGAGAGAGAGAGAGAGAGATGGGGGGGAAGAGAGAGAGCCAGGGAAGGACAGTGTGTATTTGAGAAAGTACGTGTCTGTGCGTGCATGCCTGCCTGCCAGCAATGTATGTGTGTAGAGTACTCTTTCTAAGTCAGATATACAAGCCCAATAGAATGTGAATGACAGTCTAACCATTTAAAGTGTGTATCAGGTGAGGTTGAGTCTGAATTCCATTTACCCTGGAGGAGATAGAAAATGCATGTGCAGAATACTGCTACTGTGACTGTCACAGTTCCATCTCTCTGAGGTGCTGCATCTTACAGATCTGGAATTGACGTGACATGCATTATATCATTAGGTGTTGAAATCAGGAGCATTCAGATTTACCTGTGAAATCGTAGCTTAGTAGTGTGGTAATGATCTCTTTACCTTTAGTGTGTGTGTGTGAGATGTGATGACTCCGTTATATGATTCCAGTCACGCTGCCAGTGTCTGTCGTCTCACGCTGCAATATCAGCCGTCTCCATCTTCAAGCCTCTCTATCTCTGAATCAACAGGGAGGGATCAGGGTGTGTGTGTGTGTCTGTGTGACTGAGTGAGTATGTATGCAGGTGTGTGTGTGTGATATTCAGAGAGGTGTAGGATGTAGAAGCCATCCAGAGCTCCCAATCTCCACAGTTCATCCCAGAGATGGATTTAGGGACCAGATCAGTATTTTGTTTGATGTTCTCAGGGGGACTGGCAGGGACAGCTAACTCCCTCTGCTTTCTCATCAAACACCTGCTAAAGAGATGGTTATCGCCAAGAAGACAGGGGATTTCAGAGCAGTGTGTGTGTGTGTGTGTGTGTGCTGCCCTAAAGCCAGAGCAGACAGGATATTAGTTGTCACCCCAGAGGATAGGGCAGGACTGTGGGGATCTTAGCTGATCAATAAATAAAGGTTTTGTCCTCTGGTGTCCCTGTGGGTCACCCCACTTCCCTCCTCCTTTCTCATCCTCTCTTCCTCACTCCTTCCCTCTCTTCCCCTCTACCCCTCCCCCTGCCCGGAGTAGTGTCCCAAACAGCCACCTGGGGTGGGTAGTAGTGCATTTTGAGTGTCCTTTGTTGTCCCTGTGTGTGTGTGTGTGTGTGTGTGTGTGTGTGTGTGTGTGTGTGTGTGTGTGTGTGTGTGTGTGTGTGTGTGTGTGTGTGTGTGTGTGTGTGTGTGTGTGTGTGTGTGTGTGTGTGTGTGTGTGTGTGTGTGTGTGTGGTCCTTGTGTGTGTCCCGTCGGCAGATGTCTAGGCTGAGCTAAAAGCTCCGTGGCCTCAGGCAGTCCTTCCCTCCTTAACGGAGCATGACGACTTCACAGGGATGGAGGGATGGAGGGAGGAGAAGGTAGACAATGAGAGAAAGTGGTAAGAGAAGGAAAGAGAGATGTTGTGGTGTCTGTCTGTGGGATGTGGTTTGGGAATACTGTGAAGGACAAGGATCTGAATGTCAATTGGCAAAATTGTCCACCTCCCAAAAAGTACCATCAACCAACACTCCTACTCAGTCTGATGGAGAGGAGAGGAGCACATAGGAGAAAACTGTGAAAATGAGGGGAGAGAAGAGAGGGAGGGAGCAGCAGAGATTTCTCCAGCAATCAGACCAACACTCCACTCCACACAAGTGGAGTCAGTGTTAACTCAACCACTCAGCTACAGCACACAAACATGTAGGGACACCCTCATGCATGGACACACACACACACACACACACACACACACACACACACACACACACACACACACACAACACTGGGCTTACTACCAAGATGGACTACAGCATCCAGCCACCCTTTATTCTAGTCTAGACCCAGTCATCCATATTGTGTGAAGATTGTTTGTCTGTGTGTGTGCGTGCGTGCCGTGTTGTTGAGGGCTGCTGAGAGCACTGCTGTGTGTATTCCTTCTCTTTGCTGCTCACTCTAGCCTGTATAATCACCACTCTGGGCCCTCTCCTCTTCAAACCCACTAACAGTTTTTAACCACTCATTAAAAACACCCCATCAGATCTCCTTGGTTAGATTGCTGGGACCAGCTTGCCCCCAGAAACAGCCCAGAATAATTCAGCTGAAAGCAGAAAACAGATATCAATGAAGTTGCCACTACCAGTGTTTCCCCCCTCTTATGGTTAAGGTTAGGATATGGAGAGGCTATAGCAGGTTCTAGATCAGTGCCCAAGGGAGGAACCTCTCCCTTCTAGAGTGCTGGTTCCATTACTGTTATCTGTCAGAATGTGTCAGAGTTCTGAGTTCCAATTACAGGAGCAGAGAGAGGAGGAGAGAGGAAGAGAGAGGAGGAGAGAGAAAGAGAGAGGAGGAGAGAGAAAGAGAGAAGAGGAGAGCGAAAGAGAGAGGCGGAGAGAGAAAGAGAGAGGAGGCAAAGGGAGGAATAGAGAAGAATAGAGAGGAAGAGGTGTGCACTGATGGGTGACTCACCCCGAGGATTCACAATGGGCCACAATGTTCCACAGCGCTGCACACAGAAATGGAAGGGTCTGTACTGACTGCACACATGGGACAGATTTTACTCTGATACGACAATTAGTCCCGTGCGATTGACAGAAAACTCTCATTCCATGAGACAGACGTGTCTTGTTCAGTTGTGGTTTGGTTGATTGCTAAATGCACAACACCTGGTTGTAGCTCCTCATCTAGTAATGAGATATCGTAAAGAAACCATCTGGTTCAACAACATTTCTGCACTGATCTTTAAAGTGATGTACCTGCATCTGCAGGAGTCATGTTCCATTGCAACAACCAGGTGTTTAAAAAAAACGAATTGTCTTGTCTTGTCTTGTCATATCTTCATCTAAATCAAATCAATCAAATTTTATTTGTCACATGCTTTGTGAACAACAGGTGTGGACTAACAGTGAGATGCGTACTTACAGGCCCTTCCCAACAATGCAGAGAGAAATAAAATAGAGAAATAATAGAAAAGTTAAACACGTAATAACAAAAGTAATAATAGATACACGAATAACGATAACTTGGCTATATACACGGGGTACCAGTACCGAGTTGATATGCAGGAGTGTGAGGTCATTGAGGTAGATATAAAGTGACAGATAGTAAACAGTAGCAGCAGTGTATGTGATGAGTCAAACATTTTTGTGCAAAATGGGTGTTATGGCTTGGGGGTATAAGCTGTTCAGGGTCCAAGCAGTTGCCATACCAAGCAGTGATACAGGCAGTCAAGATGCTCTCAATGGTGCAGCTGTATAACTATTTCAGGAACTGAGGGCCCATGACAAGTCTTTTCAACCTCCTGAGGGGGAAGAGGCGGTGTCGTGCCTTCTTCACGACTGTGTTGGTGTGTTTGGACCATGATAAATTGTTTGTGATGTTGACACTGAGGAACATGAAGCTCTCGACCCACTCCACTACAGCCACGTCGATGTGAATGGGGGCGTGCTCAGCCCTCCATTTCCTGTAGTCCACAATCAGCTCCTTTGTCTTGCTGACATTGAGGGAGAGGTTGTTGTCCTGGCACAACACTGCCAGGTCTCTGACCTCCCTATAGGCTCTCTCATCGTCATCGATGATCAGGCCTATCACCGTCGTGTCGTCGACAAACTTAATGACGGTGTTGGAGTTGTGCCATGCAGTCATTGGTGAACAGGGAGTAGAGGAGGGGACTAAGCACGCACCCCTGAGGTTCCCCCGTGTTGATGGTCAGCGTGGTGGATGTGTTGTTGCCTACAGTACCGTCAACACCTAGGGGCATTCCATCAGGAAGTCCAGGATCCAGTTGCAGAGGGAGGTGTTCAGTTCCAGGGTCCTAGCTTAGTGATGAGTTTGGAAGGCACTATGGTGTTGAACGCTGAGCTGTAGTCAATGAACATCATTCTCACGTAGGTGTTCCTTTTGTCCAAGTGGGAAAGGGAAGTGTAGAGTGCAATAGAGATTGCATCATCTGTGGATCTGTTGGGGAGGCATGCGAATTGGAGTGGGTCCAGGGTTTCTGGGATGATGGTGTTGATGTGAGCCATGACCAGCCATTCAAAGCATTTCATGACTACAGATGTGAGTGTTATGGGGCGATAGTCATTTAGACAGGTTACCTTGGCATTCTTGGGCACAGGGACTATGGTAATCTGCTTGAAACATGTAGGTAACACAGAGTGGGTCAGGGAGAGGTTGAAAATATCAGTGAAGACACTTGCTAGCTAGTCAGCGCATGCTCTGAGTATGCGTCCAGTAATCCATCTGGCCCTGCAGCCTTGTGAATGTTAATCTGTTTAAAGGTCTTATTCACATTGGCTATGGAGAGTGTGATCACACAGTTGTCCGCAACATCTAGTGCTCTCACGCATGGTTTAGTGTTGCTTTCCTCGATGCGAGCATAGAAGGCATTTAGCTCATCTGGTCGGCTCACGTCACTGTGCAGCTCATGGCTGGGTTTCCCTTTGTAATCCGTGATAGTTTGCAAGCCCTGCCACATCCAACGAGCATCAGAGCCGGTGTAGTAGGAGTCGATCTTAGTCCTGTATTGACGCTTTGTCTGTTTGTTTGTTTGTCGGAGGACATAGCGGGATTTCTTATAAGCGTCCGGGTTAGTGTCCCGCTCCTTGAAAGCAGCAGCTCTAGCATTTTAGCTCAGTGCGGATGTTGCCTGTGGCTTCTGGTTGGGATATGTACATATGGTCACTGTGGGGACGTAATCGTAGATTTACTTATTAATGAAGCCGGTGACTGATGTGGTAAACTCCTTAGTGCCAACGGATGAGTCCCAGAACATGTGCCAGTCTGTGCTAGCGAAACAGTCCTGTACCTTTGTATCCGCTTCATCGGACCACTTCCGCATTGAGCACGTCATTGGTACTTCCTGTTTGAGTTTTTGCTTGTAAGCAGGAATCAGGAGGATAGCGTTATAGTCAGATTTGCCAAATGGAGGGCGAGGGAGAGCTTTGTATGCGTCTCTGTGTGTGGAGTAGTATGGTCTACAGCTTATCATGAGGTATTCTAACTCAGGAGAGCAGAACCTTAAGATTTCCTTAAAATTAGAGATTGCGCACCAGCTGTTGTTAACAAAGAGACACACACCACCCCTCCTGAGTCTACTCGACGCTGCCATTCTGTCCTGCCAATGCATAGAAAAACCAGCTAGATGTGTATTCTCTATGTCCTTGTTCAGTCAAATTTCTGAGAAACATAAGATATTACAGTTATTCAGGTTCCGTTGATAGGATAATCTTTAACGGAGCTCATCCAGTTTGTTCTCCAGTGATTGTATATTCACCACTAGAACAGAGGGTAGAGGGGGTTTATTTACTTGCCTGCGTAGTTTCATCAGGGTGCCCCCACGTCGGCCTCTATATCGCAGTCTCTTTCTCTTCCGAGTGTTGGGGATTAGGGCCTGGTCTGCGGTGAGCAGTATATCTCTCTGCCCTGCTCGGTTTCTGTCTGTAACCGAAAGGTCACTGGTTCAAACACTGGTGTCTCATGGGGTCATGGGATATACAAAAAACACATTTCCATTACACACTTGTGTATTAACAGAACAAATATAAGCACCCCTAAAATAGTATTATTTATTTCTATCTTTCGCTCTGTATGCCCCCCTCTCTTTCTCTCCTTCTCCCTCTCCCTCTCCCAATTCCCCCTCTCTCTCGTCATACCTCTATCTCTCCCAGCTCCCCCCTCTTCCTTCCTTCCTTCCTTCCTCTCTCTCTCTCTCTCTCTCTCTCTCTCTCTCTCTCTCTCTCTCTCTCTCTCTCTCTCTCTCTCTCTCTCTCTCTCTCTCTCTCTCTCTCTCTCTCTCTCTCTCTCTCTCTCTCTCTCTCTCTCTCTCTCTCTCTCTCTCTCTCTCTCTCTCTCTCTCTCTCTCTCTCTCTCTCTCTCTCTCTCTCTCTCTCTCTCTCTCTCTCTCTCTCTCTCTCTCTCTCTCTCTCTCTCTCTCTCTCATTCTGCTGTGTGTTTAATAACAGTAGTATCCAGTGAAATGTCAGAAGGTGACAGTTTGGGGAGAGAGGGAGAGCACAGAGGGAGAACACAGACTGACAGAGTAGATTATGTTAGCCGGGGTCTGTCGGGGGGGGGTTCTGCCATGGAGTAACTTGTTCCTGGTCTGTAAACAAGCCTACTAGGCTGTGAGCTGTCTGGAGACGTTCCGACAGATGTGCTAGATCTAATTCTACCTTCTATGCCAGCTTCCGAAGAAAGTTCTATTGATGTTTCTAAAAGTCATTGGACCTTTATTGGATTTGAAGAGAATAATACACTTGATCAATTAATACCCTCTCATTGCTTTCCACGTTCGGGTTGGACTATATTGTGTTTTGAGTTCTTTTTTGCCATACATTGCTGAATTTATATTAGGTGGAAATGTGTTTAGTGAGTCTGCGTGTTTGGCCAGTGTTTCCAGCTGAGAGAGAGCAAGAGAGAAAGGGAAGGAGATAGAGAGAAAAGGAAGGAGATAGAGAGCAGGGACGGAGGGAATATAAGAAGGTAAGAGACGACATTGTTAAGGGTTTGCTCCCTCTCCCTCTCCCTCTCCCTCTCCCTCTCCCTCTCCCTCTCTCCCTCTCCCTCCCCTCGGGCTAGTATTTATTCTGTAACACACCCCAGCTCTAGTGGGGTGTGTTTTTTTTTTTTTGTGTTGGTCCACAATGCTTCAATCCAGAGACATTAGAGACCCTGTACTGTTAGGATGTTCAGAAGAATAGATAAGTCTGCTTGTAATTCTGTCTTTCTTTTTGTTCTCCACAGGCACTGCTAAGCCACTTCTCATTTCCTCCTGGTGTGGTGCTGATCTGGTTCTGATCCTGTTCGGTCCAGTTCTGATCGGAGTGTGAGAATGGTCCGTTTGCTGTTTCTGTTGAGCCTCAGCTCCTTAGCTCTGAGCTACGTTTTCGGTAAGGTTTTTCTATTTTTTCTTATATCTTCTGTTACCTCTCCTCTCCTCTCCTCTCCTCCAGTCTTCTCATCTCTTCTCTTTCCCCTGTGTTCCAATGTCAGATACTTTCCTCCTCACATCACCTTCTGTCAGTTCTCCTCTCACGCCCACTTCATCAGTCAGAACCTTTCGATGCTACCAATGAATGTGGCTCCTGTCAGTCCTGGCCTGTGAATTGGATAAAAGGGCATTTTCCATAGGAGTGGTATTCACTGCCTGAATTTACTAGTAAATTAAGATGGACTTCAGCTCCAGGTTCTTCCCCCATCAAAATGAACACATCCACTATCTCAGTCTCCGTTATTAAAATCACCCTCTCCCCTCTCCTTCCTTCACCTCTCCCCTGCCCATGCAACCTATTTCTGGTATGGTGCTTCCCTAGCCAGCCACTGCCTCTCACACCAGACACACACTCATCATGTCCATGTGTGTTATCAGACAAATGGTTGGGTGGGGTGGGTTTGGGGGATTGAGTGTGTGAGAGTGTGAGTCTGGAGTTCCAAAACTAGGGGATCTGCAGATCTTGGGGGCTTCAGGCCAGATTAAAATGTTATGCTGTTTTTTTATACCAGCGGGCGGAAGGGATTTGATTTTCTTGAGATGTCTTTTTTCTTATTTTTTTCATTTGACGACAGAGTTGAAATAATTCAGCGATCTCATGAATGATAAATTAAGATGTGTTGTAGCGTTCCTTTGTTGAAATTAAAAAAGCTTTTCCACTGTAGCCAAGCGCGCAGTCACGCATAGTCGATCCCTGTGGATAGCACACAGTCCATGAAATTGTAATTACTAGCTCCGTCAACACTCTGTTGGTCAGTTGATGAAGTGAATCACACACACACGCACACACACATACACACACACACACATACTATACACACACCAGCCGCAAGACTCGGGACTCGGCTTTGACTGAGACTGGTGACTTGAAATGATCTGTCCAGGTTTTGTTACGTTTTGTCATTCATTTTGTGGCACAGAGTCTCCGTGGATTACTCTCCACGCAGCCAGAGACAGTATCGCACTTGCAAAAAAAACAGATTGACTAGTGAAACACACACATTCGGCACTCTGATTGGACCAGCAAACTGTCAATCAACACAGGTCGGGTGATCTAGCACAGTGAGAAGGTTTTGGGGAGTGTGAAACTGAATGGGAAAAACATATATTTTTTTATACAGTGGCTTGCGAAAGTATTCACCCCCCTTGGCATTTTTCCTATTTTGTTGCCTTACAACCTGGAATTAAAATTGATTTTGGGGGGTTTTGTATCATTTGATTTACACAACATGCCTACCACTTTGAAGATGCAAAATCATTTTTTGTGTGAAACAAACAAGAAATAAGACAAAAAAAACAGAAAACTTGAGCGTGCATAACTATTGACCCCCCCAACGTCAAAACTTTGTAGAGCCACCTTTTTCAGCAATTACAGCTGCAAGTCTCTTGGGGTATGTCTCTATAAGCTTGGCACATCTAGCCACTGGGATTTTTGCAAATTCTTCAAGGCAAAACTGCTGCAGCTCCTTCAAATTGGATGGGTTCCACTGGTGTACAGCAATCTTTAAGTCATACCACAGATTCTCAATTGGATTGAGGTCTGGGCTTTGACTAGGCCATTCCAAGACATTTAAATGTTTCCCCTTAAACCACTTGAGTGTTGCTTTAGCAGTATGCTTAGGGTCATTGTCCTGCTGGAAGGTGAACCTCCGTCCCAGTCTCAAATCTCTGGAAGACTGAAACAGGTTTCCCTCAAGAATTTCCCTGTATTTAGCGCCGTCCATCATTCCTTCAATTCTGACCAGTTTCCCAGTCCCTGCCGATGAAAAACATTCCCACAGCATGATGCTGCCACCATAATGCTTCACTGTGGGATGGTGTTCTCGGGGTGATGAGAGGTGTTGCGTTTGCGCCAGACATAGCTTTTTCCTTGATGGCCAAAAAGCTCAATTTTAGTCTCATCTGACCAGAGTACCTTCTTCCATATGTTTGGGGAGTCTCCCACATGCCTTTTGGCGAACACCAAACGTGTTTGCTTATTTTTTTCTTTAAGCAATGTCTTTTTTCTGGCCACTCTTCCTTAAAGCCCAGCTCTGTGAAGTGTACGGCTTAAAGTGGTCCTATGGACAGATACTCCAATCTCCGCTGTGTTGCTTTGCAGCTCCTTCAGGGTTATCTTTGGTCTCTTTGTTGCCTCTCTGATTAATGCCCTCCTTGCCTGGTCCGTGAGTTTTGGTGGGCGGCCCTCTCTTGGCAGGTTTGTTGTGGTGCCATATTCTTTCAATTTTTTTATAATGGATTTAATGGTGCTCCGTGGGATGTTCAAAGTTTCTGATATTTTTTTATAACCCAACCCTGATCTGTACTTCTCACACAACTTTGTCCCTGACCTGTTTGGAGAGCTCCTTGGTCTTCATGGTGCCGCTTGCTTGGTGGTGCCACTTGCTTAGTGGTGTTGCGGACTCTGGGGCCTTTCAGAACAGGTGTATTTATACTGAGATCGTGTGACAGATCATGTGACACTTAGATTGCACACAGGTGGACTTTATTTAACTAATTATGTGACTTCTGAAGGTAATTGGTTGCACCAGAAACAAGTTATTGTTTTCATTTCTCTTCACCAATTTTGACTATTTTGTGTATGTCCATTACATGAAATCCAAATAAAAATCCCTTTAAATTACAAGTTGTAATGCAACAAAATAGGAAAAACGCCAAGGGGGATGAATAGTTTTGCAAGGCACTGTACATACACTGCTCCAAAAAAATTAAGGGAACACTAAAATAACACATCCTAGATCTGAATGAATGAAATAATCTTATTAAATACTTTTTTCTTTACATAGTTGAATGTGCTGACAACAAAATCACACAAAAATTATCAATGGAAATCAAATGTATCAACCCATGGAGGTCTGGATTTGGAGTCACCCTCTAAATTAAAGTGGAAAACCACACTACAGGCTGTTCCAACTTTGATGTAATGTCCTTAAAACAAGTCAAAATGAGGCTCAGTAGTGTGTGTGGCCTCCACGTGCCTGTATGACCTCCCTACAACGCCTGGGCATGCTCCTGATGAGGTGGCGGATGGTCTCCTGAGGGATCTCTTCCCAGACCTGGACTAAAGTCAGTGGTGCAACGTGGCGTTGGTGGATGGAGCGAGACATGATGTCCCAGATGTGCTCAATTGGATTCAGGTCTGGGGAACGGGCGGGCCAGTCCATAGCATCAATGCCTTCCTCTTGCAGGAACTGCTGACACACTCCAGCCACATGAGGTCTTGCATTAGGAGGAACCCAGGGCCAACCGCACCAGCATATGGTCTCACAAGGGGTCTGAGGATCTCATCTCGGTACCTAATGGCAGTCAGGCTACCTCTGGCGAGCACATGGAGGGCTGTGCGGCCCCCCAAATAAATGCCACCCCACACCATGACTGACCCCTGCCAAACCGGTCATGCTGGAGGATGTTGCAGGCAGCAGAACGTTCTCCACGGCTTCTCCAGACTCTGTCACGTCTGTCACGTGCTCAGTGTGAACCTGCTTTCATCTGTGAAGAGCACAGGGCGCCAGTGGCGAATTTGCCAATCTTGGTGTTCTCTGGCAAATACCAAACGTCCTGCACGGTGTTGGGCTGTAAGCACAACCCCCACCTGTGGACGCCGGGCCCTCATACCACCCTCATGGAGTCTGTTTCTGACCGTTTGAGCAGACACATGCACATTTGTGGCCTGCTGGAGGTCATTTTGCAGGGCTCTGGCAGTGCTCCTCCTGCTCCTCCTTGCACAAAGGCGGAGGTAGCAGTCCTGCTGCTGGGTTGTTGCCCTCCTACGGCCTCCTCCACGTCTCCTGATGTACTGGCCTGTCTCCTGGTAGCGCCTCCATGCTCTGGACACTACGCTGACAGACACAGCAAACCTTCTTGCCACAGCTCGCATTTATGTGCCATCCTGGATGAGCTGCACTACCTGAGCCACTTGTGTGGGTTGTAGACTCTGTCTCATGCTACCACTAGAGTGAAAGCACCGCCATCATTCAAAGTGACCAAAACATCAGCCAGGAAGCATAGGAACTGAGAAGTGGTCTGTGGTCACCACCTGCAAAACCAGTCCTTTATTGGGGTTGTCTTGCTAATTGCCTATATTTTCCACCTGTAGTCTATTCCATTTGCACAACAGCATGTGAAATGTATTGTCAATCAGTGTTGCTTCCTAAGTGGACAGTTTGATTTCACAGAAGTGTGATTGACTTGGAGTTACATTGTGTTGTTTAAGTGTTCCCTTTATTTTTTTGAGCAGTGTATTTTAATAGGCTACATATAGCCTACCATTTGTATTTGATATGTATACCTTTGCTTATTCGATCTGGTCACTAACATAGGCCTAAGGCATTGCACCAAATTATTTGTTTCAAAAACATCTAATCTGTGCTTCAGAAGCAAAAAGGTTACTTATGAAGCTTGCATTTGGAATTTGATGTAAAAATGTATTATTACATAATCTAAATGTGTTGTAGACAAAATAATGAAAAGTGCTGTCTGGTAGCCTTAATAAATAGACAAAGATTTGTAGTTGAACAAGTCATTGCCTGTATAGATTATTTTTCTTGACTCGACTCGACTTGCTCTTAGAATGCACAACTTGGATTTGACTCGACTCGACCCATTCTACTTGGGACTCGACTTGAGATTCGGACCTTGTGACTTGAGACTTGCTTGTGACTTGAATAATAGTGACTTGGTCCCACCTCTGACACACACACACACACACACACATACAAATATACACATAAAAATTACCCACACATTATGTGATAGAAAATTATATGTGCCTCATTTGCATAAATACACTGTATTTGCATATTTGCATAAAATAACATAAAGGAGATGAACAAATCAAATCAAATCAAATTTCATTGGTCACATACAAGTGTTTAGCAGATGTTATTGTGGGTGTAGCGAAATGCTTGTGTTTCTAGCATCGACAGTGCAGTATATCTAACAAGTAATATCTAACAATTTCACAACATATACCCAATACACACAAATCTAAGTAAAGCAACGGAATTAAGAATATATAAATTAATATATGGACAAGCAATGTCAGAGCGGCATACAGTAGAATAGTATAGAATACAGTATATACATTTGAGATGAGTAATGCAAGATATGTAAACATTATTAAAGTGACTAGTGTTCCATTTATTAAAGTGGCCAGTGATTTCTAATCTATGTATGTAGGCAGCAGCCTCTAATGTGCTAGTGAAGGCTATTTAACAGTCTGATGGCCTTGAGATAGAAGCTGTTTTTCAGTCTCTCGGTCCCAGCTTTGATGCACCTGTACTGACCTCGCCTTCTGGATGATAGCGGGGTGAACAGGCAGTGGCTCGGGTGGTTGTTGTACTTGATGATCTTTTTGGGCTTCTTGTGGTGCTGTAAGTGTCCTGGAGGGTTGGTAGTTTGCCCCCGGTGATGCGTTGGGCAGACCGCACCACCCTCTGGAGAGCCCTGTGGTTGTGGGCGGTGCAGTTGCCGTACCAGGCGGTGATACAGCTCGACAGCATGCTCTCAATTGTGCATCTGTAAAGGTTTGTGAGGGTCTTAGGTGCCAAGCCAAATTTCTTCAGCCTCCTGAGGTTGAAGATACGCTGTCTTCACCACACTGTCTGTGTGGGTGGACCATTTCAGTTTGTCAGTGATGTGTATGCCGAGAAACTTGAAGCTTTCCACCTTCTCCACTGCGGTCCCGTCAATGTGGATAGGGGGGTGCTCCCTCTGCTGTTTCCTGAAGTCCACGATCATCTCCTTTGTTTTGTTGACGTTGAGTGAGAAGTTATTTTCCTGGCACCACACTCCCAGAGCCCTCACCTCCTCCCTGTCTCATCATTGTTCGTAGTCAAGCCTACTACTGTTGTGTCGTCTGCAAACTTGATGATTGAGTTGGAGGCGTGCTTGGCCACACAGTCATAGGTGAACAGGGAGTACAAGAGGGGGCTGAGCACGCACCCTTGTGGGGCCCCAGTGTTGAGGATCAGCGAAGTGGAGGTGTTGTTTCCTACCTTCACCACCTGGGGGGCGGCCCGTCAGGAAGTCCAGGACCCAGTTGCACAGGGTGGGGTTCAGACCGAGGGCCTCGAGCTTAATGATGAGCTTGGAGGGTACTATGGTTTTGAATGCTGAGCTATAGTCAATGAACAGCATTCTTACATAGGTATTCCTCTTGTCCAGATGGGATAGGGCAGTGTGCAGTGTGATGGCGATTGCATCGTCTGTGGATCTATTGGGGCGGTAAGCAAATTGAAGTGGGCCTAGGGTGGCAGGTAAGGTAGAGGTGATATGATCCTTGACTCTCAAAGCACTTCATGATGACAGAAGTGAGTGCTACGGGGCGATTGTCATTTTGTTCAGTTACCTTTGCTTTCTTGGGTACAGGGACAATGGTGGCCATCTTGAAGCATGTGGGGACAGCAGACTAGGATAGGGAGAGATTGAATATGTCCGTAAACACACCAGCCAGCTGGTCTGCGCATGCTCTGAGGACGCGGCTAGCCTTGCGAGGGTTAACACGCTTAAATGTCTTACTCACGTTGGCCACAGAGAAGGAGAGCCCACAGTTCTTGATAGCGGGCCGCATCGGTGGCAGTGTATTATCCTCAAAGCGTGCGAAGAAGGTGTTTAGCTTGTCCGGACGCAAGACGTCGGTGTCCGCTACATGGCTGGTTTTCCTTTTGTAGTCCGTGATTGTCTGTAGACCCTGCCACATATGTCTTGTGTCTGAGCCGTTGAATTGCGCCTCCACTTTGTCCCTATACTGACGTTTTGCCTGTTTGATTGCTTTGTGGAGGGAATAACTACACTGTTTGTATTCTGCCATATTCCCAGTCACCTTGCCATGGTTAAATGCGATGGTTTGCGCTTTCAGTTTTGCTGCAACCACCAAACACTTGCTCTGTCTAGCAGTGGAGGCTGGTAGGAGGATCTATAGGAGGACAGGCATTTATTCCATTCCATCCATTACAATGAACCGTCCTCCGATAGCTCCTCCCACCAGCCTGTACTGCTGTCTAGGCCTACCTGCACTCACCTGTGCTGTCTAGACTGCCTCATTAATTACGGTTGTTGTCACGTTCTCTTGCATAATTCAACAAGTGTGTCAAAAGCAGGATACCCTCGGATTAAAAATCAACATGCTTGGCTCTAGATTACACCTATCTCAACATACTTTACATTGTTTGCAAGATCAGACATAATATCACTAATAATATCACTAATCCGAGTTTTCATTTTCGGAAGTTGCTTTCATTTCAGTTAATCTGTTTTGTAAACATTTCAACTGTATTAAATGATAACTTTGTTTTCTATTCCACAAAAAATGAACACCCATCAAAATAAAGTTAGCTTTCTTCTCTTTCTTGTGATGTAAGTGTCGAGACGGTGCGTTAAATCCCAGACAAAGCTTTAGCGTTCTTATAGATTCAACGGAAAGCCAAGGTATCCCATTGAGCCCATTTCAGCCATTACCGGGGTGTGTTTGACAGGTCATTACAACATTTCCCCGGTCATAACATTAACGGGAAAAAACAAAAGGCACAAGTAAGAGAATGAAAGAGTCGCAAGAGTAAAATGAAAGCAATCAATCCAGCGAGATTTACAGTAAGTGACCAGTGGATTTTGCAGACCCCACACACAGGAAATAGATGGCTGAAAAATACAGATCCTCGCTTTCATAGACACACACACACACACACATACACACACACGTAATATCTCTCTTTTTATTTATATTTTTCCTCCATCCCTCTTTCCCTCTCTCTCTCACACACGCTCTGTGCCACGAGGACTCAGCATTAGATTCCCATATATTCATGAGGCATCTCTAACCCAGTTTGTGCTGTGTAACACGGATGGTTTCTCTGTGTACCTTGAGAATAGCTGTCTGCTCCAGCCTGCTGTTTCTCCTGCACCTTCTGCTCCCCTCATCTATCGCTCTCTCTTCCCCTCCACCTCTACCCACGCCTCTCCTCTCTCTCTCCACCCCCTACACTAGTTTACTCTCCTCCCCTCCACCTCTACCCGCACCTCTCCTCCCTCTCTCCTCTGCCCCAACACGATCTCCCCCTCTTTTTAAGATATGTCCCCTCCTTCCACTCCTCCTCTCCCCCTCTCAGGCCCTCCTCTTCTCCCTCTCCCCATCTCCTCCTCTCTCTCTCTGTACTCTGTTTGCCTGCACAGCTTCTGCTTCACACACACACACTTGCATACACACTTACTACACAAACAAAATTGGATATTTCTTAATTTAATTTGTTCTTTTTTTTATTCTTTTTGGGGGGTGGTTATTTGTGTATTAGTAACCATTTTGCTACACCTGCTTTAACATTTGCTAATCTGTGTACGCGACAAATACGTTTTGATATATTTTGATATGGTTTGATTTTAACAATTTATGTTACCATCTCTGAGCCATGCACAATTCATTCTGGGTTTCTGTCAGGGGAAGAGGGAATAGGGGAAAACAGGCCATCTCAACACTCTCCCAGAGTACCAGATTAAAATGGATTAGATTACATTTAATCAAATGCTTCTGTTTGTAAAAATGTATCATTCAATTAGACAATTCAAATGTTTCTTACCATGGCTTCCCGAAGCACAGATTCCTCTCTGATTTACCTCTAGTGAACGGAATGTGATTCAGGATGTTTTGAGGATGAAACATTTCCATTTAATTAAGCAAGAATATGTTAAAGTGATACAAAACAACTTGTTTGAGATCAGTTTTGACTCTGAATCCTGATTGTTTGGAAGGGGCTGGTAGTTGGACATTGAGGGGATTTGATTATCTGGCCCGGGTTACCCCGGTGGGAGGAGTTTGCACCGGGTGAAAAGTGATTCCATTCGTTTTGGAACCGGGCTGCCTCCCTGGCGTGAGCCAGGTTCCCCGTTCCAAGCCCACGGCGAAGTCGGCTCAAAACAAAACTGATGTAGTCTAGGCTAGATTAAGCACGTGGAGTAATGAGAAGGATTCTGTGTTTTCACATGCAAAAGTGATTGCTTTTGATAAAAACACTTTATCTGCCTTCCCAATTAAAATTAGCTTGAAATTCCTAACATATATTTTATGGAAAAGAGAAGTTGTATGTTTCTCAATGATGCACCATCCTGCCTTGTTGATTACATGACCTACGGCACAGATTACTATTCGATTTGCGAAGGGCGCACCTCCCTCACCTCTCTCACTCCACGGGCCATAGACCGGCGCACCGTGGCTCAGGTTAATAGAACTCGCTCATTGGGTGATGGGTGATTCTGATTGGCTGTGTGTGTTGACAGGCGTGATATATGCTTATTGGGTGATTCTGATTGGCTGTGTGTTGACAGGCGGGGACGTATGCGTATCGAGGTGATTCTGATTCGCTGTGTGTGTTGATAGGCGGGACATATGTGTATCGGGTGATTCTGATTGGCTGTGTGTGTTGACAGGCGAGGATGTGTGCATAACAGCTGACTCTGATTGGCTGTGTGTGTTGACAGGCGGAGACTTGTGCATAACAGGTGATTCTGATTGGCTGTGTGTGTTGACAGGCGGAGACTTGTGCATAACAGCTGACTCTGATTGGCTGTGTGTGTTGACAGGCGGAGACTTGTGCATAACAGGTGATTCTGATTGGCTGTGTGTGTTGACAGGCGGGGATGTGTGCATAACGGGTCATGACAGTGGACCAGTGTTTGAGGAGCAGCCCAGCAGTGTGGTCTACCCAGAGGGACTCAGTGAGGGCAAAGTCACTCTCAACTGCCAGGCTAGAGCCAGTCCTGCTGCTACGTACAGGTAAGAACACACACACACACACACACACACACACACACACACACACACACACACACACACACACACACACACACACACACACACACACACACACACACACACACACACACACACAGAGAGAGACAGAAAACAAATCAAATCAAATGAATTCGTCACATACGAGAGAGAGGGGTACAGCCAGAGAAGCATTCATTAGACAGGTAATACAGATGAGAAGTCTGTTATCTAACCCCTCCCTGTCCGGTAGCTGGCGTGTGAATGGTACAGATGTACCTGTAGGGGACCCCCGGTACACGCTGGTAGCCGGTAACCTGGTGATCAGCGGTCCCCAGTTTGGCCGTGACGGAGGTTCCTATCAGTGTCTGGCCATCAACCGCTGTGGCACCATACTCAGCCGGGCCGCCAACCTCAAATTCGGCTGTGAGTACATTCATTTATTCATTTCAATATTCATGTATTATTTACCATTCTCTCAGTGTTGATGGGGACAATGCATATTAAGCAACATTTATTGGATCCCAATTGTTGTTCATCAAACTTTATTTGGATCTCACCTCATTCCATTGATTGGTTTACATAGTGAAAAGAAGAAATTGCTCAGTGAGATTTAATTTAGTTTTTTTATGTTCTTGTGACATCCTTCTTCCCTCCTTTTTCAGACCTCCATGACTTCCCTGGGGAAGGGAGGAGCCCACAGATGGCTTACGAGGGAGCAGGTGCCTTCCTGGCCTGCCAGCCCCCCACCCACTACCCAGGTACACAAACACACACACACATACACACACACATGCACACACACACAAATGCTCAATCTCTGCATCCTCTCTGAGTCTCACTCTCCTTTCCTCTCTCTCTCTCTCTCTCTCTCTCTCTCTCTCTCTCTCTCTCTCTCTCTCTCTCTCTCTCTCTCTCTCTCTCTCTCTCTCTTTCTCTTTCTCTCCTCTCGTTAGCTCTGTCCTACCGCTGGTTCGTTAGCGAGTTCCCCAGCTTCGTGAAGCCTGACGGGGGTCGGTGGTTCGTTTCCCAGGTAACGGGCAACCTGTACCTGGCCAAGGCAGAGCCTAATGATACAGCAAGTTACTTCTGCTTCACCACCATCAACATGGACATCAGCACCAAGAGTACCTTCAGCAAGGCTAACCAGCTCACCGTGCAGCCAGACGGTACAGGACTCTGTGTGTGTGTGTGTGTGTTTGTTTGTGTGTTTGTGCTTGTAGCTGAGTGAGAAAAAAGGCCTATTCAAGACTCTGTTACTCGTACACAGTAATTGTACAGCTTTGAAAAGTTTTGACATCTCAATTGACCATTTCGGGACAATGAACTACAAAGAATAAAGTGTGTTTCTCCTGTAAGAGGGAAGACTTGAACCACATCAGCCATTTTCTCTG